>NW_026853491.1:0-29114 GCF_026571515.1 Ruditapes philippinarum
AAAAATTATGGATGTGATGTCCAAATACAAAAACAGAAACATGAAACTCATCAGATTTATGTATATATGATGAAACGTCATCCTGAAATTAATGCACATAAGGGCATCTGAGATCTTCCTTGAGCAGAAAAGCCAGAATGTCGCAATATTATTCATACTGTGTTGGTGCCACGTAAATGTATAATTAATAAATTCCTAATGCAATGAATTCCATTCAAAGAGAATAATTCCGACTTTAAACGAACCATGATAATGATTTCACTTTCTTCGTACTAAAGATACATAAAATTTCTATCATTTGAGGAATGCTTTCCATGATATAGAGACAAACTGACGTCAAAATTGCTTTGAACATTAACACAAATCACTCAAAAAATAAACAGTTACATTTTTAATAGTTTGAATCATTTTTATAAACATGTCTTTCACTCATTAAAACTATGCTTTGCGTTTTTACTACCTTTTGTAAACACACGTAATAAATTAAACATAAATTATAAAGTCTTTCATATATAACTATTTTTATTGGAGGAAAAAAGCAATATTCAACATACATAACCAGTCTAAACACATTTCAACTAAATAATAGACAGTTTAACACATATAGGCAATACAACAATACAATATAACAATAAACTACCCATAAATAAATATGAAATATATTTATATAACAAAAAATATAAGATAACAAATATATAAGTTGAATGCATTCATATACATTGTATATACAAACGCAATCATTGCATGGACATTTCTATGTAAGGATGAACCCATTATGGTTTCTTCGTTTATTCATTTAAGCTAAACAAAATTAATACAACTCAAAGAGACTTTTCTGTTACTGTTCTGATTTTATTCCTTTTAATACTTCCTAGTTGACCTACATGGATTAAAAATAAGTATATTCATTTCATAAACAAGGAGGCCATTGACTGTACCAATCTTTAACCCAAAATAATAATTTGAACGGTAGATGTCAACTGAAGAATGCTTCATATCACATATATATATACACGTATATGTGTGTGTTCTTACCCTCGGGGTTTCAGAGAAGAAGCATTTTAAAATTTAACTATAAACATATAAAAACAATCCATGACACTAAGGGCTAGGCCATTTTAGACCTCAGGTACATAATTTAAACAACTTTGGTAGAGGACATCTAAATGATGGTAAATACACATAACAAAACGACACTCGGCCTTCTCTCTTTTGACTCGTTCTTTATTTGATTTGCATTTTTAAACCCTTTATGACCTTGTGACCTACTTAATTAATGCAAACGGTTGGAACTATTTGAACAATTTTAATTAGGACCCACCGACCGAAAATTCCCATGAAGTATATTTCTAAAGAAAATGTTGTTCAATGAAGGACGACGACCACTGGATATCACAGCGACGTTGTGCTCGGGTTAGCTAAAATGGCAAGTTCTTCGCTATATTAGTAGCGTGTGTCTTAATGCCGAAAAAATAGATTTAATCATATCACTTGATTTCCTATATATACATGATATTTAAAATAAAAACGGCTACATCAGTTTTTAATTAAGTTAAAATTTGAAAAGAAAAAAAAAATCCAATTTTTTTCCTAGATACTGGTTATAAAACTTGTGACGGTTGTAATGCTCTTTTCATTCATCTCGCAGTCATAAATTCCTTTCTGTGTCAGGAAAGCCATATCATGTATGCCGCCTAAACTTTTGAATTCCGGGGCAGTCAACACACGCTCGCTTGCCTGTGATGGAAGAGCGTGGATGTCTTTGTGGTGGAAGATAAGTAGTAATATCCTTCTGTTAACTGTGATCAAAGATAAAAAAAAACCTGCATTTGAAGGCAAAAACAGTTAAGGGTAAATAGAACATTCATTTTAAAGGTAACCTCGCTGACAACACTCTTCACTACAGAACATTTTCTTTAATAACAAATAAACTAGTCGTGTTTGTAGAAACTGGATCAAATGGAACCGTAAAGTGCTACAATAGCATATCAATAAAAGTGTATACCAATGTGAGCATTTATCAACAGCTGATTATCGTCTATTTCTTCACCCAGACAGTATAAACATTTGTTCTACTTTTTGTGCTAGAAATATATGACAAATCGTGTGTTTGAAGTGATACCTTTCCCGCGCGCATTTTTGAACTGCGTGAATGGGGTTTTAAGTACTAAATGAAAATATCAACTCGTTTTCGTAAATTCGTTCCGACAAACATATATGCAAGAGCGATTATCAAAGACTGACTGTCGTCACTCGCTATCGGGAAAGTGTTTCTCAGTAACTCTGCAGAGCCTTGTGACCACCACAAACAGTTACCCACTTTCTTGATATTCCGGTCTATACCGGCAGCTGGAGAATGTCAGACGTTTTTTAAGCACCGATTTAAACAGTAAAACTTTGTATGAGAAACCATTATAATATTTATGGTCTTATATATTTCATCATTGGCTTTATTTCATGGCATGATCAGTTGTGCCCTTGCAATGTTGATTTGTAATGTAATGACATTAAATGCCTTTGGTAGATATTTTTCTCCCCATTGAATTATATTTCGCTTACAGTGTAATTATAATCCTATTAACTGAACAATGAAACAATCTTATCTACTACAATGTTTTATTTCAAAAATCGTGAAATGCGTGCAACAAAATATACTTACAGTTCGTATCCAATCCTTGTATCGCATTAGCTGCGTCTGTTCCTATTCTAGATGCACAAATGGCAATAAGCAAAGTTGGCAATGAATTATTGACTTCCGAGGAGCTGTTGCACGTAATGAACTTTAACTCAGTTTTTCCGTCTTCTAATCGAGTTTTTAAAACTTTCTTAAGGTCTTCTTCTACCTCTGCAATAAGGCCACCACGTCGTTGATAAAACAACTGAACTGTAAGTAAAGCCAAGTGGCTAGTTAAATAATTTTTAAAAGCAAAAACGAAAACAACAACAACAAAATAAAAATAATAATAATAATGGAAAGAAAGATTCTGTGTAAGAATTAAATTGTTAAAATGGATGAAGATACAAGATACAACTATTCTTTTGTGTATTTGAAATATTATATGTTTTAAAGTACATACTAGTTCATACCTTGTAAAACTTTTTTGCACTTGAAACTTTCCAGTTCAACCCTTAGTTCCTCAGCCACATTTCTTTCGTCATTCAAATCAGATTTTAATTGTTCATTGTCACTTTTAAGTCTTTCTATTTGTGTCTTCCCGTCTCTAATGTCTGTAAGTAATTGTTCTTTTTCAGCATCCATTTGTTCGTGTATTTGCTTTTTAAACTCTTGCTTAATGTTACTGACTTGATTTCGCAACTTTTCATTTTCTTTCTCTTTTTTATCATTCAATTCATATAGAGCTGACTTTTCAGCTAGTATCTTTTTCTTTTCTTTTACAAAGTCGTCCTCTCTTTTCTGTGATAGAGCTAACTGTTCCTTTAACATATTTTGTTTATCTTGTAACTTTTTCAATTCAACTTGTACAACATTGTCCTTGAAAAAATTCTCAAAGGAAGGATCGTCTTTGTACTCGTCAACTTGGAGTGCCTTAGGCGTAAACTTGGCGTGTTCCTTCGCTAAATCGTTGATAATTCTCAACAGTTTTCGCAATTTTTGAAGTGTATCGTTTTTTCTACAGGAAATTGATTCCTGAAAAAATATATTGATACTCTAAAACCAATTATATCATATTAATCCGAAAAAATACTGTTACGTATATTCTTAATTAAATACTGAAGAATTGCAAAAGTTAAAGAATACATGTATAATTATGTATGTAAATGTATACATATTTCAAGTGTTAGTGGCAACGCCACTAGTCCGTTACCGAAATGCAACCAATAAAGTCTTCATATAAAAGCGATGATATATAAGTAACGTTTATGGAGGTAGCTCCTAAATCAGTTGTTATTTAGAACAGTAATAATTTTTGGAAAGGGAGGTTTTCGGAATATGGCAACTAAGAAACAATGCACAATTATAGTACTTTATTGTGAGTAATACTTGGGTTAATAGCATCAGTTGTTACGTGACCTCGGAAAGAATATTAACGGTGCAACTATTTTAAACTTACTCTCCATTTTAAGAGCCACTAGAGCCAATGTTGAATGATAACTTCAAGATCTGCACGTATTCCGCTTATAATAGAGGAGTATTTCACCTTCATTTACGAATTTAAGCCCAAGACCGCAGCGCAAGGATTTAATAACCGAGAGGGATGTTTATGCACGAAGAAGTTCATTAGCGCTGTTCTTACATAAATGTATTCATATGACTTTTTAATTCGTTGTTTTGTTATTTGTTTTCAACTTCGTCATCCTTTTACGTGCGACTTCGATGCCATCAAACATTTTATGATAAAAACACAGGGGCCGTCAATACAGTAAGTTATTTTCACATGATCGCATAATCTCCATGGTATCGTATCGATTTATTCAGGGAATAGACATATACACATACAATATCATCACATATATCAACTTGCATATATATAAAAGCACACACATAAATGCAACAAAAATAATTATAAGATTAATTAATGAGTATGTTCTATGTAACCCTAGGATTGCCCATTAAGCTAAAAGCTTATTTCCAATGGGGGATCCATTTACTGTTAAATTATTACACTAACTTACATAATAATAAATGAATTATAAAGAAGTTAAAATAAATGACAATTTTCAACAATCAAACACATTTTTCAATATAAAAAGACAAGTACATTGTACACAAACAAAATGAAATAAATTTCGTTTAAACTAAAACATATCAAGTACAACATAAACATGTTACAAAACCATATCATAAGTTACACATCAATTTAATAATAAATAAACATATTATTCACTTGTTTATCATTTTCATTACTTAAAAAAAGTTTTACTTTCGTTTTAAATGTTTGGATATTGTCAATTGATCTAATGTTGTCTGATAAAGAATTCCAGTCTTTTATGGCATTGTAGAAAAATGTATTTTTAACATAAGAATCATTTTGAGGCAAAACGAAATTAAAATTACTAGATCTTAAATTGGATATTCTACAAACCTTAAACAATTCCTTTAAATAAGAAGGGCTTTTGTTGTAATAAACTTTATGAATGTGGTTGAGTATTAACTGTCTAACTCTATCATTGACATTTAATAATTTAAGATCGGACAGAACCTTATTTGTCACCGAAGTTCTAGGAGTATAGTCTTTTATAAAGCGCACAACCTAATTTTCAGCTACTTGAAGTTTAAAAAATAGTAGTTGAAAAAATATGTATAGACATATTTACGTTATATATGACTTTACATAAAAATGTAACTGTTTAACCGCAGTTTCACCAATCAGCAACGATTATGTTCATTTTCATTAATAAATTACGGGTTTCTTTACTATAAGCTTTAATTAACCATGAACTTTGCGCAATAATAAGTAACCAATATTATGTTCTTAAAGATACTTTCCATTTTAAAACCATGTGATCTTAACGCAATAAAACACATATGCAATTATAATGAATACAATATCTAAACATTGTCTTAGAAATTGAAAATTAAAATAAACAATATGGGTTCAGAAATTATTACCTCAATGCAGCACAAAACATCCTTTGTTAGTTTTTTTTCAATGGTATCTTTTGAAAGTTTCATGTCGCCGAAAATTATGCTTTCTTTTGAGTCAGATACTGTCGCCGTTTCATCTAAAATGTAAAATCATTGTTTGTTCAAATACATAGATATATGATGGTACTTTGTGTAAGTACAATTCATATTCGTTTTGGAAATGTCAAAGTAAATCTAGTGTTTAGTCGCTTCTATTGTGTAATAATAACAAATTGGCAAACCAAAAGCACCAAATTAATATTAATTGCGTCTATCTTGCTTTATTATGTGGAAACTTGGATAATGTATCGGGATGGTATAATATAAAACGGGGAATACATAAAAGTTTTCTTAAGAAAGTCTGTTTACATAACTACACCGTTACGGGATATATACACTCTCTTTATTATATCTTTAATTGTATGGAACAGGGCACTTATTTCTATATCATTTTCAGTTTCAAACAGTGTGATTCGGCTTATACCCATTGTCGGTTACCCGCGTTATATATTCCGTACATACTACATTATCTACTGTGGGATATTCAACTGGCAAAACCTCGTTTTCATGAATATCAATGAAATACCTTACTGGGAAAAAGAAATAAATACAAAGCTGCTTACTTGATGAGTGGTAGAATGCAATCACCCTAAGTGTCGCCGTCATCATATCAAGACTCTTTAAAAAGCTCAACATTGCCTCGTCTAACTCTTCTACACGTTCCTAGAATGTATGGACAATTTAACTTACTAAAGTAATGAATTGTTTGTCTGTCTGTATTTCTTTATTCTGTAAAGGGTGTCTGTTATTACTAACAACATTCAGATTTCTTCCTGAACACAACAATTATTTTACTGTTACAATAAAATGTCAGCCGGACCAAAAATGGTAGTTTTTATTGCGACGGAAGAAGTTTAAAAAATTTGGAAAGCGCAAATTTATGTGCACCAAGAAGACGTTTAATAAGTTTAACAACCATTATACTAACGTTGTCCGGTAATATTTGGTCAGAGACTCTTGTACTGAAGGCAACCAGTTTGAGGTTTTAATAGTTTTTTTCAATATCTTTACCTTTAAACGGCACTTTAATCTTATTAGATGATTTAATCAAAGTAAATGACAAGATTATAAATTTAAATCTAGTTTTAGATCAATATAAAATAAACCTGTATAAGAGCTATTGTTAACAGAACATAGCTTACCAAACATGGCTCCAAAATGGCTTTTACTTTTGATGTATTTCCACCCATCCTAACATTTGTAACATCTACTATCTAAACAATTTTGTCCTTGCTGAGTTCTCGAAATTAAATTCCAGCAAATTAATAGTACATATTTAACAAATAGTACATATTCAACAATCTGAAAACAAATGAAGAAAGACAATACAAGGCGGTTCATATCTTATTTTCTTCAATATTTTTTTTTAATATTTCATTACTTTCAACTAGTTAGTAACACGTATGTAATAGGGGAAACGTTCAGTATTTTTTACGGACAGAGAAACGCACATTGAAATATTCTCGTGGTTTCAATTTACGAAAAAACGAATTCCAAGAAACATTCTTTTCATACAGTCCTCACCGGAATTAGTTGGCTCTTCAATTTTTCCTATAATATATTGAAATAATTGAAAACGTTATGGCTAATAATAAAGCATAGACCATCTGTTTTATTGGTTTTTCACAAAAAGTTTGTTGCTATAAAGACCCTCATTTTGATAGATATATATGTAGATCTATCTAATATATTAAAAACAATATGACGCGCCATTACAAATAGGTGAATTATTAACCAATCAACGTTGACGTTACATCATAACCGTAGTTCACCACCACGGAAAGTAACCACTGGGCGGGGGGGGGGGGGGATAGCTCGCTGGCATGCATCCACATCGTTATCTAATTCGCTGTAGAAAGTCTCGAAACCGAAAGTGAAATCATTCTTAGAAAGCGTTCTTAGAACATTGTTTTAGTTTGAATATAACAAAATAGATCACAAAAGCAATAACAAAATATAACTACGAAATGTTATATGAATAATAGTATCGTACGTTAACAATCAAAGATTTATTAATCATTATTATCAATCAGTAAGAAATATAAAATCAACCAAGCAAATGTTTGCGGCAGTATGTACATCAATCAAGATGACACACACGGTTAATTGTTAGAAACAAATGTCATTATATATATATATCAACATTGTAAAAAATATATACTAAAAACTCATTCTTTGTTAATCTTCTGTTGGTTTTCGTTTTTAAAACGAAAAGGTTTCGGTTAAAACACATTTCCGTTTGATTAAAATACTACTATTGTTTAAATCGTACTTTAACACGTCTATATATGTTTAATTTAGGACATAATCTAGTAGATAAGTTCACATCTGATTTACTAGATTGATTAGCCAATTTGCCGATTTACCAAAATAAATGTGTTACGATTGATCTGAAATACTGCAATCCTATCGGACACAAATAATTTCAAACACTTACAATAGGTAAAAGTAAATACAAAAATATAATGTTAAAATTATTGTGTACCTTTTCAATATACCGTCCTTTGTCTACCTCGTTTATTTAGGATTTCCCCATGTCTGACTTTCTATTTTGTAATCTAAAAATAGATTTATTTGTAAATTCTATAAATACACGCTACTTTCGTTTTGAAGGTGTTTTCTGAATATCTGCATTTTTCTATCATATTAAAACGGTGCGCATGTATATGTATACATGTGTACATGTATATTCAAGTCTGAAAAAGTTTGTTGTTCATTTTCAATGAGAGTTAAATAATGATATACCAAAATGTAAGCATTTAACAGTAACCACTGTTAAAATAAGCAGTTATATATCACTGGGAAGGAACTGTTACACGAATGATGGAGTTCTTATGATTCTTGAAATAACTGTCAAAGAGTTGGTCGAAAAACTTTTCTTTTTACTACAAAAACACTCGTAAAAAATGTTAATTTTAATTTTTAAAAAGTGAGTTTGAGGAACTTAATTAAACTCAAATGGCTAAGCTTGCCTTACATCTTGAATAATGTGTCAAAAACTAATTCATTGCCTCGTGTTTAAAATCTGGTAGTTTTGAGAAAATGTTCCAAATATTTTGCCATCGCACGTATTGGTCTGTTTATTTCTGGTCTTCAGCCATGCTTTACATAATTATTATGCAAATTGCAAACATAAAGCCCCGGCTAACAAATTTATACCTGTTTTTTTTTTTCCAAATGTCACGGAGTTCTCGTGATAACTCTGAAGATGTCACCGATTTCTTGCGATATCTTTTGTTACGCAGATTTCGAAGATCTGAAAATGGATTGATGTAGATCATTGACTTCTGTGATAAGATGTGCTTTGAAATCGATACTCAATATTAAACATGAAGTGGTATACTTTAGATTTTTTAACATCATATGGCGGTTATCATAGAACCTTCAATGTGACACGTTATTACCATTCAATGAAAAGCGGCATATTACCCCCAGGTTAAAAATTGCGTGTGTCCTAAAAGAGAATGCAATAAGTGAAACTATATAAAACGACATTTTGAGAGGGGATCGGAGGTTATGAAGCCTGCATACCACAGATAAGCTGCCAAAAGACACAGTTAAAAAGCAGACAACATACCATAAGGGTGATAAACAGTATTCAAGTGAGAAATACTGCAACCATAAAACTTTTTTTAAGTTGAAATTTCCATCTACAATAAATTAAATGTATTTTGTAACTATTTAAAAAGGGTTTGTTATACTTTTGGTTTTCTTGGATTTTAAGTTTCACCGACACTGAGGTCATGTGAAAGCATTCCCTTTGTGAAACATTTCTGACACAAGCAGGCATCTGACTAGAACCACCAATATTCCGTTAACTAGCTTGATAGTTTCCTCACATAGAAAAAATCCAACGTCATGACGGGATTTCAACCACAGCAGTAAAGAAAAGATGATTTAAAGTCGGCGACATCCCGACTCTGTCACTATTATGCACCTCCACCAGGCTCACTGGAAAAGATATTGAAATTGTCTGACCCTAATGTATTCTCTGTAACTGACCTTAATTTATACTCTGTAACTTTCAATATAATTTGCTTTTTGAGAAACATGAACATTTCTGTAGAGAATGTCTGAAATAAAAACGACTTTTAATTTAATAATGACAAAATAATCTTCACTTCAACAGAGAAGCATTCGAAATGACACGAGGGTCATTATTTGATTTGAATGCTTTTTGGCACGAGATGAGAAGGATTTTGAAACATTGTCTTTTTTAAAATCTATATATATTTTTTTTGCATCCCAGATTGCAACCGACACCATTTGAACAACTTTGGTAGTAATTCATGTAAATTTCATCAAATTTGGTCATAGAGAATAATAGGTTGGTGCTGTGGATGGAGAAAGTTCATATGGCGAGGCGGAGGAATTTATTGGGTTCGCCTTCGGCTCACCCAATAAATACCTCCGCTTCGCCAGATTCGGCTAACCCAATAAATTCCTCCGCCTCGCCAGATAAACTTTCTCCATCCACGGCACCAATCTATTATTCTATTTATCCTGTCACCGTTTTTTTTTAAAGAATTTTTATTAGGCAAACTACCTTTAATTTTGAGCAGAGTTATATCCCTTCCTTGTGACGTTGATTTAGTAATATTTGGCCTTTGCGCGGTAAAAAATAGTGCTTAGCATTCTGATATATTTTAAAAGCAAAAATTAATGTAAAACCAGTCGGTAAACTATTCTATCTTTTATTTTTATCCTGTCACTTGTATCAATTTCGGCCCGATAACAAATTGCCGTATATTTTTAGTATCTCTTTCTTGAATTTCTTTATTTAAAACTGCTAAATCTACCTGAAGTTCATCGTTTATGTTCGTTAACTCTTTCATTTCTTCTCCAATATCATCTGATTCGGGATCCACACTATATCCTGATTCGTCTCCTGATTCTACTGTTGTTTTCTCAGGACCCTTGACCTTTTGTTTCTTTTGAAAGTCAGTAAGATATCTATCTATACTTAAATTTTTGTATAACTTTTAATTGTTGCATAAACGGTTTAAACTCCTGTTTTTCTCTGATCAGTTGCATAAACGAACTAACTCCTTGCAATGATGAAAACTTCTGATTGTACAATGAGGTCTGTATGACTTAAAAAAACAACAACAACATATTATAATTATGTATGGGAATAATTTCAAATGCATGTACTCGTATATGGCATTAAAGCAGAAAAAAGACTTTTGTACGAAGACTTAAT
Source organism: Ruditapes philippinarum (assembly GCF_026571515.1). NCBI lineage: Eukaryota > Metazoa > Mollusca > Bivalvia > Venerida > Veneridae > Ruditapes > Ruditapes philippinarum. The sequence continues at coordinate 10,851 of NW_026853491.1, forward strand.
ATCGCTCATCTTGAATAAATTTATTCACTGTAAGAAAACTCTTACTTTTTGCAAAACATGATTTCTAAGTATTTGTCAACTATACATGTACTATACGTGCCAGATAAAAAAATGACCAAAAAAGGAAACACACAAAAAAAAACAAACAATAGATACTGATATAAAACTGAAATACAAATTCGTGTTTAAAGTATCAGATAGTGTATTTACCTCAATTACCTCAAGTAATTCCTTAGTCAAACATACAGCCCTCTGCTTTCCCTCTATATTTTAGACACTAAAAATAAAAAATCATTTTAAAATAATAAATTCATTTCAATATACATATTAATTTCAAATTACATGTAACTATCATTGTAACAGAATTTATATAACCTCAAACACGTGGTGAAAGGATCATAAGAAAATTCTGAATCGATCCTGCTTCAAAAAGTTTCCAAAGACCTAAACTTTGTTTTAGCTAATCATCAAGCTATTTACTTTCTAAAACCGCAAAAGCTCAACTGACATGTAACATGTAATCATGTACGTTCACGGTGATAAGGGATTTAAATTCTAGAACTGAAAAATTAACTTTCTTGTATATTACAATTATATTCCATTTCAAAATTATAAGTATCTCGACATCTTAAATATAACATATTAACTACCAGTACAGATGTCCCAGATTTTTGATAATTCAGTGCGATGACGACAATGCGACAGTGCGATGACGACAATGCGACAGTGCGATGACGACAATGCGATGACGACAATGCGACAGTACAATGACGACAATGCGACAGTGCGATGACGACAATGCGACAGTGCGATGGCGACAATGCGATAACGCGATAGCACGATGACGACAGAGCGACAGTGTTATCGCACTGTCGCCATCGCACTGTCGCATTGTCCTCATCGCACTGTCGCATTGTCGTACTGTCGTCATCGCATTGTCGAACTGTCGCCATCGCATTGTCGCACTGTCGTCATCGAGTTATCGCATTGTCGACTCTCCCCTTCTAGTGGACCGTTCTAAACTGCTGGCGAATAAGCTGATGGTATAGAATATGGGATAAATTTACTTTTGTCAATAAATCTTTTTCTTCTTGTTTTTTCGTTTCCTTTTTCTTTTTTTGTTTCTTTCTTTTCTGAATACTAATAATGTTTAATTAAAATTATAAATTAATAATAAGAAATATTTTATATATAAATACTAAAGGAGTTATACATAGACGGAAAATATAATAACTTGTGTGAAACTTTAATATACAATGTAATAGAAATAAAATAAAAATCATTGCTTATTAATTGTATAAAAAAAAACAAACAAGTTATATTGATAATTTCATCGAATTCGTCATCAGTGGTTTTATTGTTTTGTAAGATGTATAATTTATTTATAATTAATTTTAATTATATTACTAACATTGTAAATAAAGATACATGTAATTAGAAATTTACGTCAACACATATTTTTTTCTATATATCTAACATAAGTGGTCAACAATTTTCACTTTAAGATTAACTTAACAGCAGATCCTACTATACTGTAAGTTTAACTGGTCAGCATATTGTACTATAGCCAACTGATTCCGCTGGTGGACATAGTGAGACAATGTGTTTCAATGTTGAAAAACACATATATCCATTATATTTATTCCGGAAAAATTCTTACTGTTTATTTTTGTTGTTTTTTGTAGTTGTTTTTAAGGGAAACATGCAAAGTTCGAATAACCAACTACCTGCCGGTAGGTAGTAGGAAATTAGGAGTAACCAACTACCTATCAAATTGACGCTTCTTTAGATTTTTATCAATATCTAAGATGGAGCCATTTGGTGCTTGGTGAACATAGCGCTTTTATATTTCCTAAAAATAGTAAATTAATATGATTAAATAAAAAAATATATTAAAGATATAGTAGATTTCTGTGTCCACTTGTTTTATATATAGCCAAAGTGATTTTAGTTCAACCTTGAGAAACTGCTTATGAACAGAGAAAAATGATATTTGCAGTGAAGTACTTATTTATTTTGCAATGTTAGTAGAAATTGGTTTATTGTCTTTGTCATATTTTGTTCTTATACTCTATGGTCAGCAGACTTAACGGACGGTGCTTTAGGTACACATGTATAGTAGAATCTGCTGACCAGTTAACCCATTACCGCATAAGCATTTTGTGAAAAACAGCTGTTTTCATTAAAAAAAAAACCCCTGTTACACAAGTTCAAATTGCTATGAAACTATAACGTCGGTGGTTCTACTCAGGTACCCGTTCGTGCCCGAAATAATGCACGGACGGGCACCTGAGGTCTTCCTCCACCAGTAAAGCTGGAACGTCGCCATATGACCTATACTGTTTCGGTGTGACGTAAAACCCAATCAATCAATCAACTATGAAACTATAAAAATGCATTAATACTGATCAAACTTGGCACAAATGTTTACTAAGCCAACGCATGCGTATCTTGATTTCCTGTTACCATGACAACGAAGGGACATTTTAAAATCATTATATTGTGTTAATTATTTCCATCAAAGCTGCAGCTTCCCGATGGGTCGGGATAGAGCGTTGATTACACGTTACCCTTAAGATCGACCTGATGCCATTTTAAGCCTCTCACAAGTTCAAATTTTTCTTGGAGTTGAGTGGGGGGGGCAGTCCCCTTTCAAATCCCCCTGCAGAAGAGGGCACCTCCCTCTCTTACACCCCGATGTATCTGATAAATAGGGCATGGTTTTCACTATTTGAGACGTCAAAAGGGAGGGTGAAAAGGCGTAAAAACACGTCTATATGAGGTAAAAGGTAAAACATATAGTAATATATGTTGACCAGTTATACTTACAGGGAAAACAGTTGACCAATTAGATATCTAGAGAAATATGTTATTTTGCCAGCATAATGTTAGTAAATATAATAGATTCTACATCTCGCAAACCAATCAAACCACTGCTGAGAAACTAAAATATAAATAATAAAATAAAATAAATTGCTTGTGTGGTTTTTGCCGTATTTTCTTCTTATTCTATATGGTTAGAAGAGTTAACGTCTTCCCAAAAACTGCTGACCACATAAACGTAAGTAGAATCTGCAGACCAGTCAAACATATAGAAGAATCTGCTGACCTACAGTTAAACTTATAGTGAAAATTGCTGACCACTTATATTAGATATACAGAGAAAATTAAGTTTAACATACATTTCTTATTGTTTACCACTGTAAGTAAATATAATAAGCCACCGATGACCAATCAAAAATATAATAAAAAAAGCAGTATTTTTTATATTAAACAAAGCCGACCCGGTCACATATTCACGGATAATGCCACGGAAGAGCTACGGTCTAATCGTTCACGGATTACTACGGAAATGTGAAATTCCGTAGTCCGCTACGGTTCCAGTACGGACACACAACGGTATAAGTACGGAGTCCGACGGATTTACCACCAAAATCCCCCGGAGAGACACGGATTGTTACGGACCGACACGGTTTGATGCGGAGCGGCACGAATTAGGACGGCCGCACTACGGATACACTACGGTCTGCTACGGTATAAGCACGGGTTAGTACGAATAAGTACGGTCTGATACGGAGAAGAACGAATTGATACGGAGAAGAACGAATTGCCACGGATCTATACGGACCTAATACATCCGTCCACAATCTCTTGCATAAATGCCCCACAAGAAAAGAACACCTGGAAAACGAATTGCAGAGTTTAATGATTTTGGCGGAGAGGATTCGGCCTGATCGCGTCTGACCCCCGAGACACATCAGGTCCGATAAAAGTGAATTTCTTGAAGGACGCTGGGTCCTCAACAAGTTCGGCCATGAGAGCCTCATACTAAACATGAAGTCTTCGTAAAAGCCCATCTCCAGTCCACCATCTTGCCTGTCCTCTCTTACCTGATTAGATATGGACTAGTAATCATTAAAAAAAGTGTTGATCAAAACTGCTTCTCTTTTAATTTTAAAATGTGCCGTTTTTTTACAATAATATTTATTATCGTGAATGTTTATGTTTTAAAAATATGTAAGAAGCTTGTTAATTAATCTTCTTATAACTCAAGGGTCAGTGTCCAAGGCTTATGAGACACTTCGTTTTATGTACATATTTACTCAAATTTCACGATCCAATGTTTGTAAAATGTGTAACATTAAATGTTATTACTCTATTACTTAAGAATTGTAGTACGATATTAATATATTTTACCTCTATGCATGTCATCTAGAAGCTCGACCACTGCCTGCGCATTCTTAGCCATTTCAATATAAAATTGCAGCCAGTAAAAGGCAATTATCATTTATTGAATGTTCCCGCAAATATGTCTGTTTTTAACAAGAAGGTAGTACCCTTGGAAAGTACATGATACTTAATTCATCCGTTCTAAACAGTGGTGGACCGTACAAGTCCGTGTTGCAACGCAATCAACCGTATAAGACCGTGCTAATCCCTGCTTCTCCGTAGTACAACGTATTACGATCGTGGCTTTCCGTATTAATCCGTATTAAAACCGTAGCTTAAACGTAGGTTATCCGTACCAAACCGTGGAAATCCTTGACAAGTTGGTGGGCTACGAATCAGTACGGACTAGTACGGTTTTCGTACGGACCAGTAAGTATCGGTACGTTTTAATACGGACTAGCAGGGATACGCTACGGTTTATTTTTCCGTAGCAAATTTTTGTGCATGTTCAAAAATTGTCAAGGATCGCTACGGATATACCAGGACTACTACGATTGATTACGGTTACAATACGGAGAGCTACTGACCAGTACGGGTAGCTACGACGATGCCGGAATTAATCCGTGGCTCTTCCGTGGGCGTATTCCGTGAATATGTGACCGGGGTATTAGATTTATTATGAACTATATTTAGAATTGCAGAGAAAACTTATGAATTAGAAATGAAATGCGTATTTTCATTTACACTGTAAAATTTGTTATTGACTGCAGTGAAACATATTTTCAGTATTTTCCGGATTACTTTTTTCTAGATTCAGCCGATATACAAAATTTAAGGCTAAGCCTATCAAATTGTATCAGTAATGTCAAAAATAGAAAAAAGTACATGTATATAATAATAGCGCAACTCATAAATAATTATTTTCACACCATTCGATAAATATAAATCCTGTATTTGTAAAAAGAAAAATTGAATATCCTCTATGTGCTACTGGCGCATTAAATATTTTTTGCATCTTTTAAATGTCAACATAACATTATTTCATCTGAAATCTTTCGACTTTTTTAAAGTTTCACACAGTTTATTACATTTTCCTGTATTTCCCCTATCCCCTATCTTAGAATTAAATTCAATTAAAGTGTCGATTTTGGCAATATTGTCCCCTACTTTTTATAAATTTATAATTTTATTGAGACGTTTTCAGTATACAAAAAAAAGAAACAAAAACAAACAAAAAAGAAAGAAAACAACAAAAAAAAAACAAGAAGAAAAAAATCTATTGACAAAAGTAAAATTATTTTCACATATTCTATACCGTCAGCTTATTCGTCAGCAGTTTATAATTGTCCATCGGAACGCGATAGTCGACAATGCGATAACGCGATGACGACAATACGATAGTGCGATGGCGACAGTGCGATAATGCGACAGTGCGATAGTGCGATGACGAAAATGCGATAGTGCGATGGCGACAGTACGATAGTACGATGGCGACAACGCGATAGCATTATCGCACTATCGTATTGTCGCCATCACATTATCGCACTGTCGTCATCGCGTTATCGCACTGACGCCATCGCATTATCGCACTGTCGCCATCGCACTTTCGTATTGTCGCATAATCGTACTGTCGTCATCGCATTGTCGCATTGTCGTCATCGTACTATCGCACTGTCGTCATCGCACTGTCGTATTGTCGCCATCGCGCTATCGCACTGTCGCATTGTCGCCCTCTGGATTGGAAGTCTAACCACGATGACCCTCTCGGTATTCCGTACAAGGTAGTGTTGTTTTTTGGGTCATCTCAGATGAAAAACTAGGTCACAGGAGCTAATGGCTACTGTTTTAATCCAAATATCATTGAAATTGGTCTGAGAATTTGCTTTGATAATTTATAGGTCAAGCTTGAATATGGGTCACCTGGGGTCAAACACTAGGTCACACCGCCCAAATATAGAAAAACTTTGTGAACATGCTGGTAGTTAGATTTTTGACTCAATTGTCATCAAACTTGGTCAAGATGCTTGTCTATGTAATTGCATGGATGAGTTCGAACATTGGTCATTTCGGATTAAAAACTACGTCACTGGAGCTAAAAATAGAAAAAAAATTTTTTTGATGATTTTTAGTTCAAGTTCGAATATGGGTCATCTGGGGTCAAAAACTAGGTCACATTGCTCAAATATGTAAAAACCTTGTTAACACTCTAGAGGTCACATTTTTTACTCTTGGTCAGGATGCATGTCAAGGTTATTGCTCGGTTACGTTCGATTGCTCAGGTGAGCGATCTAGGGCCACTTTGGCCCTCTTGTTGTAAAATTCAGTCTTCGTTTTCTTTCTTTTTTGTATATTTTTACTTTGCTGAGAGCACAATTTAAGTCTTTCTCTGAACCAGAACAAACAACAAAATTATAGACTATTTAATAGTCTATAAATGATATCAAGAATAGATAAATATTATCTGGTTTCCCATTGTAACGAATTGATATCTTATCATACCTGTCATTAATGTATATGTATTGATCATGACACCTGAATCTGTTTTAGATTGCTTTACAACAGTATCTAATCATTTGTAATACTTACACTCATTTGTGAAGATTAGAGTCATTTTCGAAATTGAATGTTGTAAAATATTCAAAAGAATTACTGTGAAAATTAAGACTTAAAGCATGTAAACTTAAGGGTGTAATATGCCGCCTTGACATTATATCACATATGATTGAAAGAAACTAATGTAACAGTTGTTATAGATCTCATCAAATGTACAAATGTACACGAACATGTTTTTTTGTTTTTGTTTTTTTTGTTGTTTTGTTGTTTTTTTTTTGCTGCCGTCGGTGTTTGCCACTGCGGTACTCAAAAATTTATTAATAATAATATAATATAAGATCATGAATCATTTCAATCTTTTTTACAATATGAGTACTTTCAACTGCGTCGTGGGTTCAAGCGAAGTTTGCAGGCTCATTAAACAATATTTAAGAAGATTAAACATTAGCTATATTGTTTAGGAAGTAGTTTATTTCAAGGAAATAAAATCCAAAATCACCTGCAGTGATTTTTTTATAAATGAAAGATGAGAATTAAAATTCTACTCTCTTTTTCTAAAAATAGATGATTATATTTATACATGTAAAATCGAAAACAAAGTGCGTAGAGAATACCAAAATGGTAATGTAATCGTGTACATAATCGTTTAAATATTTTATTCAGATATTTCTTTGAAGGAATATTAATTTACTTCCAACGTTATCGATGGAGAAATCGGATCAGCATGCATTTTTTTATTTTGTAAATTGACTTAAAGATCAACAGTATGTAAGTTTACCGTCTGGAACGGTTATTTATATCTTGCAATTGAAATCGAAAGTAGGAATTCCCTTATTTTCCAATAATTATTAATTTGAAAATAACTGTAAAATACGTATACAGATAACGATACGGGAGAATTTATTACAAAAGCAAGATCGTTTAGCTATAAACAAAAATGGGAAACAAAATAGCCTCACGTAATGAAAAAAATGTGAGTTCGAAATCGGAGGAGGAAGAAGTGGCGGAATTACAGCGTCGTGTAAACCTTGTCATCGTAAGTGTTAAAGATTACAAAAATTATCTGTAACAGCAACTTAAACCTTGGTAAAATTTAGTACATAGTAAACACAATTTCGAGGGAGGGTGTGTACAAAATTGTATCTTCTTTACATAATGAAATGAAATTAGATACGGAGACACTACTTCTCCATTAAAAGCTTTTTGATGAAGGGATAATATTTTTACATTTTAGGACCTTTTATCAAACATATGGTGGCATAAAGGGGTCTTAGGAAGTGAGTGGCTACCATAATATGCCCCGCGATATGTTTTACGTACTATAAATAAACATACTTTAGTGTGGTATAAATTGCAATTAGTCAGAGTGGATGTGACTAAAACTACGCGGTGACGTATTACCTATAGCGTACAAGCTATCGCATGCATGCGTAGTAAATAAAATATTTTCTATGCCCCATATAGAAACATAGCTACAAAGGTCATATTAATTAGCATTCTATTTTAGAACAGATTAAATCATACATCTGTAGAATCAGTATTATTTACATCCACCAGGATATGTTTGAATGTACATTTTAGTATGTTATGGCAAGAGCAATAAATGCGAATAATGTGGTTTTGATTTTCATTCATCTAAAGACCTGACAATACATTGCAAAACTGTACATTTAAGTAACATATGCATACAATTTTATGTTTATAAAAAAGTATGTTTAGTACATGCTTATGTAATTAATTACTGTTTAATATGGTTTCTTCATCTGCAATCTGTGCGAGCAGAGCATTAAAATTTAGTAAGTGGTTTATTTCTCTCATACTACATAACAAGACGTTGTATTTCTCTATTTTTGCAAGCATTTTACTGTTAAATAATATTTTTGTTCGTGCTCGTGTTGTTCAGAAAATTAAATATTATTATAATACTTAATTACTGTCATTATTGTCTTCTTCGTCATCATCATCATCATTACGAACAAACTAAATTCAACTGCTCATATGACAGAGTTAAAATGTTAAACGAAGGTAAAGCCTACATGCTAGGCTCTGTTTGAAATTGACACATGCAGCGTAAACATGTAGCATATCAAACAATACATTGCAAAACTTGGTACTTGACCCCTTTTCTTTCGGTTAATTCTTTATAGAGTGTTGTTCCAGTTTTGTCAAGTTTTATGATGTGCCATATTATCCCATTTACCTATTGTATATGGGAACCCATCCATCCATCCGATGAATAAACTTATTAAATCTAAAAGTAAATCGAAATTAAAAAGTAATTGCATGTATGTACTCAAATTTGGCCGTTTATTGTGATATGAGTGTGTACTGGGGCTAACAGTTAAGTATTATAGATATAAATAATCTCGCAGATTTTCCAGTAGATATTGGTTTAAAGGTTTATGAACTTGTATCTTTGATATAACGGTTTCTTGTTGGGAACTTTTAAACCGATAACATAATTATAATTGTGATTTTGGCAGTTATGATTATTTTAAGATCTTTATTATGTTTTTCAGATGTACCTAGATGAACACGAAAATGCTGTTGATAATATTAGCCATAGTGTACAAACTCAAATGGCATTAGTACTGATGCTTTCCCATAAAATAAGTAACATTGTTAGCATTAAAGGTATATAGCAATATACTTAATTGCTTGTTTCGCCTAGATTGATTATGACATTTGAAAAGACAACAAGATTTACAAACTGGAATTGCAGTATGCATAACAAAAAAATGCTGTCGGCAAGAAATATAATAACAAAATAAAAATTTGATTTAGATAGTAAAATGGATAAGATCAATTATCCGTTATATATCATTTTGAAATTTTCTCCTAAAATCTTATTTAAAACTTATTACACTCGTTTAAAATAATGAAACTCTGAAACAAACGTCGTAAAAACGTCACATTTTGAGCATTACAGACCAGTAATTTAATTGAGCTTGAGCCCTGCTCGTGAAACTTGTGTCAGCTGGAATCAAAACAACTAATTTTCAGATTTTAATTACATTATAAGATATTCCAACTGCATGTATGTCTTGACAGTTAACCATTTTTTAATATTCTTTTTCCCTTAGAAATAGACGGACAAGTAAAAAAGAATGATTGTCCAGTAGCAGCAGTTACTTGTTTGCACTGTACAAGTGAATGGCAAGACTACACAGACAGACTTCTTAGGAGTGTGCAGGTCAATATAACATCGTTCTGTTTGATATATTTTAAATTCATTTAAGGTCATAAATATGCTTAATATCCTTGTAAAGGCATTGATCACATCTGAGAACCCTACCTTCTGAACGTTCTCTTTGTTTTCATATAGAAATATAGTCCAAATGGAAACTGTCTATTAAGAATATTTATTTATTTTAATATTTTTACTTTTCTTACTTTGCATGTTTTCAATAGATAAAATTAAAATTTTTGAACATTTAAAAGTTTTAGTCACCTATTCGTGTAATTATCCAAACCTTTAAGCAAGTAACTCAAATTCAAGAACATACATTAACACAAAAACAACCGAGGATATTTGTTTAGTCAAGAGTAAGATTGGAATATATTTCACCGAGTGAGCACCAAAAGGTACATTTCACGAGTGGCGCAGCCACGAGTAAAATATGAACTTTTGGTGTTCACGAATAACCTTGTGTAGCTGATTCAATTTATATTTAAATGATCAATCTTATTATTATTGTATTGTATTGATATAATAAAGAAACTGATCGACAATAATGCTTCTCATTCTAAATGCCGATTTAAATATTTTTCAGTCATCTTTGCACTGCGAAAGTAAATCTTTGAAAACTTCATTTGAGAGGTTGAAGTTATATGTACAACACACAATAAAAGACTATTACAAGATTGAAGCTGTCACTTCTTTTGGCAAGGAAAACTTATGTGATGGATATAAAGGTTCACCAACGACAGATACTCAGGCCGCTAACATAAATTCCCGATCGGATGTGAAAACTTCAGAAAATACAAAATATGCCAATCAACTTGAAGAAGTAACAAAAAATCATGAACAATACAAAATGAAAGCTGAAGAAAAATTGCAAATTTTGCAAGAGAAAAAGGAGAGTTTGGAAATAACTATAAAAGAGATTCAGAAAAATAACGAAGGCCTAGAACATCAGATACAAGTTCTACAAAGCAATATTAAAGAGTTACAAACGAAAACGATTGCACTGGAAGAGGATATGAACAGATCAAAGCAGACAAGTAAGTGCTGATACTTTGGTTATATTTTTTAAAGTGCAGAATATGTGAAATATGACTCACATGAAGTATTGATTCATAGATAAGTGAAGAAGACTGTGTGGAAATAAATTACAAAACAAATTTATTACATGCTTTTCGGTGGTTTAAAGAAATATATCAGTGATATAAAAACTGGTAATTTCACTGTTTGAAACCCCTTTTAAGCCCCTTACGTTGTTTCAATGAAATACCGTATAAGTAGTTATTTCTGCGGGCTTAATATTCTGCGATTTTGGTTAAAATAAGGGGTTTTAAATTTCTGCGTATCTTATTTCTTCGGTGTCATCATTCTCGCATTGATGCTTTTTATTTCTGCGTTTTAATTAAGATATTTTTATTTTTTACAAAATTAACCGATACAAACAGAAAACTTTTAAGTGTAACACTGCATGTGTATAAATATGAAGTGTGAAAAATGAACAATGGTAACATCGCACGTAGACACAATATATTGTACAAATACAAAAGGGTATGTTTATTGCACCCCTCAAACTTTAATAGTATTATTTTAAAATAAACCAAGCTTAGGGTGAGCGAAAATCACACAAAAAGAACAAGTAAAGTAACTTTTTTTCTAATATTTTATTTCATGACGGATACATAAAGAAAAATTCCCATCTACGGTACATGATAATGTAATTACACAAAATAGGTAGTTGACATATTCCGACATACATGTAGACATAGCGAAAGGCTTAATTTTCTGCGGTTTTTAAATCTTCGGTGTCGATATAAACCGCAGAAATAGCAGAAATAAAGTTCCCGCAGAAAAAAGTACTTATACGGTACCAGCGTGCACAGTACTGGGTACCAACTAAATGACGTGACGTCGTAAATGACGTCACGTTGTATTATAATTTGGCGCACTTTTCATTCAGTATATTAGATTTAATGTCTTTTTAAAACGTTTTTTTGCATATAATAAAAAGAAAATTTGTTTAGTTTAGTGTAAGATCGAAATATATTTCACCTTGTGAACACCAAAAGTTCATATTTCACTCGTGGCTGCGCCACTCGTGAAATATACCTTTTGGTGCTCACTCGGTGAAATATATTCCGATCTTACACTGAACTAAACAAATATCCTCTATTTAATTGCGAGACTTACAATATAGAAAAGTCAGTTAAGTTAAAGACATTTTAAACAACTTTATTGTATTTATAATGATGAAATAATAAAAGCTGTTATCCCACACATTGTAGTTTGAACGCTGTTTTTTTTAAATATTAAAATGTGATCAAACGATAAAATTGCACCACAGGCTCGTACAATTATACGGAACTATTTGATATATATTTGCATGTCTTGTCAGTCGAAACACAACATCTATGTAAAGTGTTTGCATTGTTTATACTGCTGTTATTTTAAACGGTTGCACCGTTTTGTTTTGTAAATATTGACTTAAATTTTAGGCACACAAGTTTAACTGAATGCAAGTAGATCAGGTAGTTGCGGGAACTAGAACAATTGTGCGCTTAGTATGTTTTATGTTTTTATTCTGCAATAGATTGCAGCTCAATATATCATTACGGTAACGGCTATAAAAAGAGACAAAAATAAATATCTTGGTAATCCGGTTTAAAACCGACATTTCTATTATAATAGTAAGTTCGATCTGCATCAAACTGATTTTCTCGCTACTTGTTAACGGTTGACATAATACGAGTGTTTATATCAGTGTTTAGTGAAACATATCAACTGTAAGGTTACAGTTACCTCATGGAAACTGCTTATAACTGTAAACAAATATGTTCATTTTTGTGGGAGAGTAGCTTTAAGTCATGGGTGCGGTCATAAGCGGTGACCGAATGATATCGTCAACGTATGTCTCGTGATCACTCATCCTAGTTCTACTTCTTTGGTCATTAGAATGGAATTTACATCGAATGCTATTTTATTTTGCTTAATTCTAGTTACAGTTCAGTTATTTCATAACCTAAAAGGAGGCATGATTTCTACATTATTGTACGAGCTTAAATCGATGCTTGCAACCCAACTGAACATGAAAAGACACGAAGTGCAGTTTGTTTTATGTCAGTCAGAGACGGACGTAAATCCTCAAATACCTGTTTTTGTGTTCTGCATCAATAGTTCACGATTGGGAACAGACGCTGGACTGGCAATACAAAATTTAAAAGGTATAACGTTTAAAGTATTATAGATTAAATGTCTTTACAAATTTCCTAGGATGTGATTTGCTTTCAAGTTGCGAGAAGAAACACTCATTATGCTATACAAAATCATCCATCAACTTGAGGAGAACGTTATCGGCCATTTTTTAACACCATCTAAACCCAGACCAAGGTCGGCACACACTACCCGATTCCTGCAGTATTCAACAACGTCCACTACTTGACGTTATGAAGTTCAAGTTTCATTTCTCTTTGTATTCCTCTGTGAAACAACCTGCCAGTATCTGTTGATGAGGCTCAATCTTTCAAGAATAAGCTGTCTAACATAGCCTTCTAAAGAGGACTTTCATGCACAGTTACCTAGTACCGCCAATTGAAAGGCTTGAGCTATGCCAGCAGGGTCTCGAACCTGGGCACCGCCACAGAAGCTGGGTTGGTCTGAAAAATAACTGTGTACAGCTATTTTCTTCTACTTCATTTCTTTTAAACTTTTTTGTTGCAAAAACTGTGTCCGTGTCTTTATTCTGTCTATCCTATTTTATTTCCCTTTTGTCTTTTTTCTTGTGAACTGTGAAAGAAATGTCAAGTTTGACAGTTTAATGTACATAGAACACTAACATTTTATTTACATTTAATTTATAACACACAGGCGTGTATCAGCAACTTAACTACGGTACAAATATTCCATTTTATACAGAATAATGAAATAAAAAAGGCTGATGTATTTTTCATCAGATCATGTTTTGCTGTTTGATTTCTTTTTCTTCATTATAGTGAAAAGATAATAAGATGTTATGTCTGCGATCTTTTAGTACATTGGTTGATTGACTTACTGCCATTTTAGCAATGATGGCCTATAATTATTGTATTGTAAATGTACATTTGTTTTTGTTTTGTTCTATTTTAAGTGTCATCTAAAATGTCCATATTAATATTCCACCACAAAGACGTTCATGCATTACCAAATCAGGCAAGTGAGAGAGTACTAACAGAACCGGAGTTCAAAGGTCTAGGAGGAATTTTTGATATAGGATTTCTTTCTGGAAAGGGAATATATGCATGTGACATGAACCGTGCTGCTTCAGCTGGCATTGAAAGTTTTCTTAGAGCAGCACAGAGCTAGAAAATAACCAGCTAGTGAAGGATTTTTTACGGACAATCGCATTGTTTTGACGTGCCATTTGGTTTGAAACAACTATGTATATGCAATCATAATTATTATGGTGTAAATTTTATCTGCGAAAATATTTGCATGAATTTGCTTCATTTTCATAAATGATCTTTCATTTCAAAATATTTTTTTTTGGTAACGGGTTGACAGGTAACATTTTATAGTTAATGATTTTTTTGTCATTATAACTTGAAGTGTTCAAACTTTATATAATAGAGGACCAATTTCACTTTTTTTAACATTGTTACATATGCATTTTATACTAAAATGTATAAAAAGTTAAGGTTTAAGGTTTATGATTATTTTGTCAATATGAGAAGTATTCAAACTTAATAAAGTCGAGGATCAATTTCATTCTTTTTCGACACTGTTATAAATAAACTGTATAGTAAAACGTATAAAATGTTCATTTACAAGTAAATGATTATTATGTCAATATGAGAAATGTTCAAACCTGACATAGTTGTGGACCAATGCCATTTTTTCTTTCGATACTGGTATATATATACATTGTATAGTCAAATGTATAAAATGTAAGTTTCTATTTTGTCAATATGAGAAGTCCAAAGTTTATATACTCGAGGACCAATTTCATTCTTTTTCCATACTGGTATATACATATGTATATACATTGTATAGTCAAATTTGTGAAATGTTAAAGTTTATGACTATTTTGTCAATATGAGAAGTTTTCAAATGTTACATAGTAGAGGACCAATTTCATTTTTTTCGTATATATATTTAATCGAATGTATAAACATGTGAATCAAATACATATATATATTATAAATAATTTGTGTTTTCTTATTAATTGTTTATTGATATTTTATTGAAAATTTCAAAAATAATGTTATTGAATGCAGTAAAAATATGGAAAAAGGGTGATCCCTCAGAAGCTATGAAAACAACAGTTTTAGATTAAAGATTGCTCTGTTTGATTGAATCTGCTCATGAGAGATAATTTTATGGTGCAGCATCATTCATTCTCCGAAGCACCGGCTAAATCTATATTAAATATTCATACACTAATAGGGGGAAGTAAAGGATGGAATATAAAAAGATATAAGAGTGTTTTCCAAAGGCACTTGCTGCAGAATCTTAGAATTTAAAGGAACATGTATGCCTAAAGATAAATTTTCCTTTTAGAAAAGACAAATATGTGTTCAATGATTATTTAATTCATAGATTTATATCATGTTAGCTGCTTATCACGTAATACTTGGAAATGAGCCATAAAAGTTGCAAAACGCAAACAATGAGATTTCTGTTTGTGTACATTATGCTTAGTCATTATACCTTAACTAATGACTACAAAGCTAAGTATGGTACTGCTATATGGCCAATGAGTTTAAATTCGGAAATTGTAAAAAATCAAGAGTAAAAAAATACTTTTGAGAAATAAAGACTTAATCTGTCTTCAAAAGTAATACACGTGTTTCATTGAAGCTAAGAACTCAAATGAACTTGAACAACATTTTGTATTCTTTTTATTCCTCTTCCATAACCCCAAGCAAAATTAAATGACACCTGAACATATTTAGTTGTCAATGACAGAGATTATATAAGTAACATTAATCATCGGGTTGAAAGAAATGATATGAATATTGGGTAACATTTTTGCAGCAGGTCTTTCAATCAAAACGAATTCCATACGTGATATACATATGCCTTTGTACTAATGAAAAACCAAAAATATCAAATATATCCTTATCACGGACTTGTATATTTCCAGGTTTTTAATACTAAATGAATTTATGTGTATTACACGGACCCAATGGATAACACTGTAAAGAAGAAATGGACAATACGTTTTATACCATCTACATTGCACATGCTAGTCTAATTTTAGTGTTGACCTGTTATGCCGTATTTTCATTTGCGACCTTTGCGCAAAACAGTTAATTGTCTTGCTGAAGCTGTGATAGCTATAAGAAAGAAATATAAATATGTTATCAGTTTTGTTGAATCCGTCCTCTATATGTGTCCTATTTATATACCTCCAAAATTCGCTCCAATACTAGATGCAGCATCATTGAGTTTTATAGAATTAAACATTGCTTTTTTGCGTCAGAATTGCCTTGAATTCAAGAACCGCTCTGGTTGAGTTTGGTAATCCATGGATGTCTTTTAAATGAAATCTTAGGATGACAACTTTGATGATACTGAAAATAACTTTGACAATAAATATCCAAGCTTCTTTACATTAAAATAAAAAATAAAGAAAAATAACAAAATAATGGTATCACTATATTCTCTATTTCTATTTTACGCCCTAAACAACAAATTTGAGTAAAAGCGTTATAGGATTTCTATTACGTATCTGTCCAATCTACATATTTTCATTTAAAAATGTCGCTTTTCTATAAGACATTTTAAGGGTGATTTATGATAATTTTTCATCTTTTATTTGGTGCCTACGTACATAGTGTACGTAAAACACATAAAATAAGCTCGATTTCCGAAATAGTTTAAAATAAAATTGATTTTCAATAAAAGAAGCAGCAGCAACAACAATAACAACATTGATAACCATTAATAACCACATACATCAATGAAATAGTTGTATGAAGTGTGAAAGACCTTTGCTACTTGAGTCTATAAATATTCTCCTGAGCACTGAAAATAACGTTGAAGTGTGTCTTGCCAATTTCCTTAATAATGCATGCCCTACTTTATGAAAAGGACAACTACCCAAATGAAATGTCCTGGTATACCTAAAATGTGGAATTTTTCGAATTTTGCCACTAATATACTGTGTGCAAAATAATACTTTATGAAAAGAATCATCCCCATATATTGCCTGTAAAATTGTAAAATAAACATAATATGATAATATATGGCATACAACTTTGTTTTAAGTACATGTTCTATATTTTCTCTTTTTCTTTCTGAAAGTTTGACAGGCGTTAGTACATGTAGTATTGGATAATATATAAAAATAATTACAGTTCCTTTATTTATATCTGGGAACATGCATAAGAACGCTCTGCGTTTGCACTGTTTTGTTCTTTTAAATCATGTCATTATTCGTGCAGCTCTTGAATAGGGTTCAAAGAGACTAATTAAATTTAAAAGAAAGTCCACTCAATGTCCATTATATGTCAACAACCCCTTTCTAATAATCATCAATTATATAATTTATGAAGAAATAATTTTCACAAACACCCCATTTTTCTAACATAAGAGTGTTCTAATTGTTATTCTGTCCATTTCATACGGACTTAAACTATAACAAAGAAAGACATACGTAAAGCAAATGCGCAAATCCTTAATATCATTCGGATTCCAATTTTCTCTAAAACTTACAGCTCAAATT
The DNA here is from genome assembly GCF_026571515.1 of Ruditapes philippinarum. NCBI lineage: Eukaryota > Metazoa > Mollusca > Bivalvia > Venerida > Veneridae > Ruditapes > Ruditapes philippinarum. Next base: position 28,457 of record NW_026853491.1, read on the forward strand.
CGAGTATACGTTACAATTTATCCAAAGGAATGTAGCCAATAATTGTTGTTGTATTGTTTGCCATTACCAAAGGGAAAATTCAATACAATAATCAACAAGAAAAGCATTGATGCAAAGCATCAAAGGGCGTCCAAGCAAGAAATAAGAAAGTGAAGATGAACTAGTAGACATATGATGTCAAGATATTCTTATAAACTTTTCAATGGTTAATTGGTTTTTACCAAAATGAACGGACGGAAGACATTGTTCATTATGAACTTTGATTGGCAACGGATATACATGTATACAATCATTTATCATCCATACCCATGTGTAACGCATGATCAACACCACACTTGTGGAATTGTCCCTTATTATGTATTCGCTATTAGCGAAGACCCCCTCTTAAGGTATCTGTTCACACTTAGTAAAAATATGACACTGGTTATATTACCATGTCATGTTGAGCATTATTGTTTATTATACAATAATTGTAATATCTATTTTAATAACAAAAAAATTAATACAGATTTTATGAATATTGTTTTCCTCTCTCTTTTTGTGTTTTTATGTGCTATTTTAATACTGAGTTTTTTACGTTTACTATTCTTTTTTTATTAAAATTGTAAAGTAAATTTTAAGAATTCAAATGTCATATTGACCGACGATTATAAGTCAA
>NW_026853492.1:0-93295 GCF_026571515.1 Ruditapes philippinarum
CTAAAAAAACTTTTTTAGGTATTTTTCAGTTAATTCTCCGTTGCACTTCTTTGTATTTATTACAAACCAAAAAGTACCCCCAAAAGGAAAACTCCAAATGGTCTAAAATAAAAACGTAAAAAAATGAAATGTGGTTAAAGTAAAATGTCGTAAAAGCCGTAGGGGCTAATATTTTTATATTTGAGTTAGAATTAAATATGCAGGTTCGTTTACTTTGTTTTATTTTTTTGGCAATAGCGTTGACAGTTCGGGTTTCCCTTCCAACATTTTCACTTTCCCTGGTACTGGATAGTACGGAATATTTTATATTTTGAACACTTTTATCCCAATATTAACGAAAGGGTTTCCTTTTTAAATATTTATTTTCTTGTATGGTGTAAAAAATTTTTATTGTTTAAGTTATATTTGAATGGTTTATCCCTTGTCTGAGCATGTTTCAAAACGAATGTTTCCTAGGCTTCAAAAAAAATTTTTATTTATCTTCTTAAAATATTTTTTTTTGACAAAGTAGTGGGATTTTTTTTCTATCACTTTATGTAGTTTTTTATAAAACTATTTTCTTTTTTTAAAATGATTATTAATAACATGAAAGAAAAAAAATAAGAATATATTAAAAAAACTTACAAAAAACAAAAAATGTTTTTGGATTGAAAAAAATGTATCTATAGATAAAAAGATATTTAAAAATTATGTTTTTGTATGAACATTTATTTTTAATGAATAAGGAAATTAATAAGATTTTTAAACAAAAATATACAATTCTTTTCTTTTTTTAATATTATGAAAAACCCCATTTAACTTGGAAAAAAATTAACGTGCGTAAACACATTTGAATTATAAAAATAATCTTAAATGGGAAATTTGGAAATGTTTTTTCCAGCAATAAAACGTTTTGGAAATATATAGTTTAAACCCGTTTTTTTCAGAAAAAATATTGATATTGTCTGAAGCTTGCTATTCAAACAGTAGATTTTAAAAAGTTTTTTTTGTTTTTTTGGGTTTGTGACCCCAAAAAATAATAGAAGCGAAATTTCGGCCAAAGGTGTTTTTGCAAATGCCCGAGTCATTTTTTGAAGCGGTTATTCCCCTTTTTATGTAATTAGGAAAAAAAAGGGGGATCAATGCGTAAAAATTGTCAAATGACAGGCGCATTAATTTTCAAGCAAAAAGGGTTCCGAATGGTCGAGATTTTTAAAATTGTTTCATTTTTATAGATATAGCTCCATCATTATTTACATCTGTGTTAAACAACAGGTTTAGCGTCGAAATAATAAGAGTTACAAACCTTAATTTAGAATAACATCACCGTGGCCGAGGGGTTTGCACGCTCGCTTATAAATCGAGAGGTCTGGAGTTCAAATCCCAGTTGAGGCAACTCATTTTTTTTCATTTCTTAAGTCAAATAAACATTGAATTGACTAGGAGTGTTGCAATTAGTCTTATAGCCAATTTACTACAGTTAAATCACTGGAAAGCATTGGTGGTAATATACAAAAACAAATTGGTTTATAATCTCACAACCGTCACCTTTCTGATATTCTGAGACCCAAACAAATTCAGCGCCTTCTGTGCTTGATTTCTTATTTTTTGTGTCCAACGTTTTATGCCTATTAATATGGCAACGCTTTTGACAAAAGTTCATATTAGTAAGTCTAAATCAACAATTTTGACAAGTTTACGTTCATTAACACTTTTGTATTTTTATATGAATTTCATAAAAGGATTTTCATGTTAAATGGCTACATCATGCATGTTGTTATTTTACAAAAAATGCAAAAATGCCACGCGGAAGTCTACCGGATTTAATTTGCTTGAGGTAAGATTTTGGTTCTTATATTGTGTAAGAAAAACCCTCCAAACAAGTAAAAAAAAACGAATCTGCAGATGGTGTCTTAACAGTAGGTCTGAAAAATGTTGTGTTTTTCCCGCAAATTTATACACTTTAAATATAGAAAGAATAAATCTCCGGTCCAAAAAATGACCATGCCACGCAGGAATCTCCCGGATTTAGTGCTTGAGTTATGGCTTTCCGCCTTATATCATGTGGGGAAGACCCTTAAAACTTGTACAAAATTGAAACTGCATCGGAATCAGTCAAATGTTGTTTTTATAAACGTTTTGCCGGGGAAGACGGTGTTTTTGTTGTTGTTTTTCTCGAAAATTAATTCACTTAATATACAAACAGAACAAATCGCCGGTCAAATAAAAAGGAACGTGCCACGCGGAAATCTGGATGCATTGCTTGGGTTATGGCTTTGGGTCCTACATTTCGTAGGAAGACCCTCCAAACTTGTAACCTGCAACGCCATCAGTCAAATGGTGTCTGAATGGTTTGTCTCCAGAAAAATAGTGTTTTCTCCGAAAATGTATACACTTTATATACAGAAAAAATAGATTGCCCGTACAAAAAAAAACTACAATGCAAAGCGGAAAATCTCCCGGATATTATTGCTTGGGGATTTATTGCTTGAGTTACGGATTTGGGCCTTATATTCCGTAAGGTTGACCATCCAAACTTGTACAATATGGAATCTGCAACGGTCGGTCAAGAAAACGACCATGGCACACGGAAATACTCCCGGATTAATTGCTTGAATAAGGACCTTGGGCTTTTATTTTACGTAAGGAAGACCTTCTCAGCTAGTATAAATATTGAAACTGTAAAGAAATCAGACAAATGGTCTATTAACGGTTCGCTTTATATTTTATTCGAAATTTAGCAGACTTTATATACTTGAAGAGCTATTCGCCGGTCCAAAAGCGGCCAATTTATGCGGGCCTCTTCAAATAATTTTCCTACCGTTACAGTGTTGAACCTTTTATTGCTTTGAAGACTACCCTCCAATTAGGCCACATGTAGTACAAAAACGAATTTTTATACAATATTTGCAGAAAGAAACAAATCGACGGTACAAAACACGACCCGGTCACGCAGAAATTTCCCGGATTTATTGCTTGGGTTGAACCTTTTATTGCTTTGAAGACTACCCTCCAATTAGGCAACATGTAGTACAAAAACGAATTTTTATACAATATATGCAGAAAGAAACAAATCGACGGTACAAAACACGACCCGGTCACGCAGAAATTTCCCGGATTTATTGCTTGGGTTAGAGTTTTGGGCCTTACAGTGTGTAAAGAAGAAGCTCAAGTTAGAAAAGAGGAATGTTCGCTTAGTGGTTAAGGTGTATTCCTTTCAACAATTCGTTGAAAGATTTCCTCACAGTCGAGCTTAATTAAATAACGTCTACACTAAAGAGCAGACGACAAATATGATGGCGACATTGCGTATTAGTTTAATTACCTGCTTATAAAACTGCTACATAGGGTTCTTCAGAGTATTCGCCGGGGACAAGGCTACCATTTGACATACTTGTATATAGTTCAATTTAAACATTATTCATTTAAGGTCAGTTGTAAATAAAACTTAAAATATTTTCTTAAACAACATACCAGGTCCACCTCTGGGAACTAACTAATAATGTCCTTTTTTTCTGGTTACTCTGTTTAATTCAAATTATTTAACATTTATGCATATAAAATTAAATCATAATATTTAATTGACTGCTATAAATATGAATATATAATAATAATATAGAATAATATGTATTTTTTCTAAAAACCAAACAGCTAAAGGTCTAAAATTCTATTTAAAATTGCAGACATTGATGTAAGTTTCGAAGCGAAACCTTCCTATTTAATCTTTTTTTACCCTACAACTTGACGTGTCTATTTTAGAAATATATTGCACGTGTGAGTAACGTTACCACCCGACACTGCCGAAAGTTTGCTCGTTGAAATAACTGGAAAATTCTATTCCCTTCCGCAATAGGGTTAATGTTGGTTTGTATTGTTTAGTCTGGGTTTGTATTGTTTAGTCTGTATTTTCTCTTTTTTCTTACTTTTCGCTTGTTTAAAAAAAGGAAGAGATCAGCTTGTAAAATGCGAAACACTTTGGGTAAGAAAGAAATGCCCCATCGCGTCTTTTTAATACTTGTTTATGCGACATTTATCACACCAAGCACACATCTGTACAATCAAAACAGACTTATAACCCATGAAAATAATCATTCCAACAATTTAATGCTCATATATGCCAGCGTCCATTCTGCTTATTGTAACATCATTGTATGACACAAAGACATTCTTATATCTGATGGTCTACGTTATAAATAAAGAAGGTTTGTACCCTTGAGCATGCTTTACTACCTGTATGGTTCTACTTGAAAAGCAGACCTCAATAAAATATTCATGTACCTTCCTAATATAGTTTTTAAGAAGCAGTGGGAGTTTGACGTATGGCGAGTGTTTACATGTCTTTATCTATAAAATCACTTTTTCTATTGTTCTTTGATAATAAATGACATGAATGCAATAGAATAAAAACCGACAAATTAAACCCACATTATCATATATAAATAACAGTGTTTTGTTCGGATTAAAAAAAGTTAATATACTAGATCAAAGATATTAATATATGATATTTTTATATGCTAAATCCACTTTGTATTGAAAATTCAATATATAGCGGATATTGAATTAGTGCAAGTTTAATACTGAATTTATTGAACGAGTTTAAATTATATTATGCGAGATTTTAACATTCTATTTATCACATTCCAAAACACCCGTTTGAAGTGAAAAAGAACAATTTTTCATTGACGCACCTATAGTATAACGCTAACATTTAACATAAAGCGCGTCGTGACGCTATGTTACAAACGTGCAGTATTATAAAACGCAAAAATATAGATCTATGCACGACCGTGCAATACCAGTGACTGAGTCGAAAAAGCGGAACGGGTATGTGATAAAATGATATATTGCAATAAACTTTTACAGAAAAAATTCTTGTTTAATATTTTTATGTTGTTTTTAAATCCATTGAACTTTGCAACAAATTTAACTTGAAGTTAACACTATTCATGTATCTAAACCGATCATAAATAGGAAATAAGGATATTTTTTCAAGCGAAAACAATTTAGCAATTAGTAAACACTACAAAGAAAAAAAATACGTTAAAAAAATCCGAATACGCGTGAGCATGTTTCATTAACGATATGTTTACCACTGGCTTCGATGAAATAGTCCTTCATCTTCTTAAAATAGTATTTTTTTACGAAGAAGTGGTAGTTTTTCTATGACGATTAGGTACTTATGTATAAAATCTATTTTCTATGTATATGTTAGAGTTCATCCGCGCTGTTCTACAGAAATCAGAAACTTCGACGGGAGCGACAGCGACAGGAGAATGTTTCTAATTTCTGTAGAACAGCTAAGGATGAACACTAACATATTTAGTGTCAAGCTTTATTTGGCCCTTGATTACGTCACTACGCGGTACTATGAAGCACTATGAAAAATAGAAGGCGACTATGAACGGATTTCAATATAGTATCGACTTTTTTTTCTTCTATGAAAATTAACACACATAATTTTTAAGAAATACAGCGTTTTCATTGGATGACAAATAAAGCTGGACACTAATGTTAACTTTGGTAACTGATTGTTAATGACATGAAAGCAATGGTATAAAACATATGATTTAAAACTACTTACAATAAACAACAATGCTTTTAGGATTGAGAAAAAGGTCATCATACTAGATCAAAGATATTTATATGTTTTGTATGCAACAGTTATTTTGTAATGAAAATAGAATATATAAAAAGATACATTTTAAACAATTCCTACAAGAAATTCCTTTTGTTTACTATATATGTATGGAAAACCATTTAACTTGGAAATAAATTTAACGTGAAGTAAAACTTATTGATATATCATAACCAATCTTAAATCGGAAATAACAAAAAGTTTTCAAGCGAAAATATGTTATGGAAAACATAAAGCCTTAACCTTTTTTTTTTTTTTTTTTTTTTTTTTTTTTTTTTATGAAAATGTCCAACTGATCATTGTCTGCACTATTTGTGTGTCCAGTGAACAACAGAAATGTCAGTCATATTACACGGAAATCGCTCGGAGTTATTGCTTGGGTTGAGGATTTGGGCCTACAATTTCGTAAATAAGACCGTCAAAACTTTAACAAAATATAATTTACATAGGAATCAGACAAATGGTGTTCAAACGAATGTATTGAGAAAATGGTGCTTTTTCAGAAAATCTATATGTGCACTTAGAATATAGATGGGAAAATTCGCCGGTTCAAGAAACGGCCATGCCACGTGGAAATCTCCTGGTAGTATTCCTTTATAGGGTTAGGGCTTTGACCTTGATAGTACGTAAGCAAGACCCTCAAAACTTGTACAAAATCGAATCTGCATCGGAATCAGTCAAATGGTGTTTAAACGGTCGTCTCGAGAAAATGGTGTTGTTTGTTTTAATTACACACTTTACATAGAGAAAGAACAAATCGCCGGTATCAAAAACGACCATGCCACGCGGAAATCTTCAGGATTTATTGCTTTAGGCCAAACATTTCATAAGGAAGAACCCTCCAAACTTTTACAAGATCGAATCTGCAAGGAAGTCAGTCAAATGGTGTTTAAACGGTAGACACCAAAAATTGGAAAATGTTTACACTTTATATATAAAAAACAAATCTCAGGTATAAAAAACGACTAATACATGTATATATGGTATGGTACATGGAAATCTGCCAGGTATATTGCTTGAGTTAGGGATTTGGTCCTTATGTTACGTAAAGAATACTCTGCAAACTTGTACAAAATCGAATCGTCAACGGAATCAGTCAAATGGTGTTTAATCGGTTTTTCCCCGAGGAAATGGTGTTTCTTCTTCCGAAACTTTACTTTTGTTTGTTTCATTATTTTACGCCTGTTCCCAACAGTATTTCTGTCATATAGGCGGGTAGTTTCCTAACCATCGTTCCTGGAGAGTTACACCAGTACTAGACTACCTTCCTCCGCGCTAGTACTGGTGTAACTCTCCAGGAACGATACACTTTACATATAGAAAGAACAAATATCCGGCCACAAATCGACCATGCCATGATGTAGTTTTCGAAGCGAAAGTGTCCTCAAATTTTTTAAAAACAGAGTTTCGGTTTAGCACTGTGTTAGGAAGACCATCCAAACTAACAAATCGAATTTGCAAAAGAATCAGACAAATGATGTTTACATGGTTGGCTCGAGAAACTTTGTGTAATACATACATGGTTGGCTCGACAAAATGGTGTTGTTTTTTTTCTCGAAAATTATACACTTTGTGTAATACACACAATGCCACGCGGAAATCTGCCAGGTTTATTGCTTAGGTTATGGTTTTGGATCTTATATTGTGTACGTAAGACCTAGTACAAGATCGAAGATGAAAAGAAAACAGACAAATGTAATTGAAACGGTTGCGCGAAAAAAATGGTGTTTGTTTACATATTTTATACATTATATTTATCGAACATGTCACACGGAAATCTCCTGGATTATTTATTTGGGTTATAGCTTCGGGCCTAATAGTACGTAAGGGAGACTCTCTAAAATTGTACACCGTCGAATAGGCAACGAAGTTGGTAAATGGTACTAAAACCATTGTCCCGAGAACATGGTGGTTTTCCCCGAAAATACTCCCGGATGTATTGCTTGAGCAAGGGCTCTGGGTCTTATGTTCCGTAAAGAAAAAAAGCCAACTCCAATCTAGTACAAAAAACGAGTCTAAAACGAAGTCAGTCAAATGATGTTTGAGATATTTAAAGATGCTGTATGTGATATCCATAATCACATTTGATCCTTCAATGAAATGTTTATTTACTCTACATCTTGGTGACTCTATTTTAGAAATATACTGCACAGGTAAAATACGTAACCACACGACCATGTCGTAAGTTTGCTCGTTGATATAACTGGAAAAATTCTATTCCCTTTAATGTTTAATGTTGGATTTGTTTTGTTTAGTCTGTATTGTCTCTTTTTTTCTTACTTTTCGCTTCTTAACAAAGAAGAGATCAGCTTGTAAAATGCGAAACACTTTGGGTAATAACGAAATGCCCATCGCGTCTTTTTAATACTTGTTTATGCGACATTAATTTTCTTTCTTGGTATAGATATTCCCCATGGAGTGATTGTGGTGTCTTTGAAATGGAATCACGAGATTGAAAGGTAATACTTTAATGTTAGAGTAGCTAAGGTATAATAAAGGCTTATTAAGTTGCATTATTTTTACATTCAGTCAGATTAGCTCAATATTTAATGGCTATGTACAAAATCATATGACGTAAACAAGTTAGACTTCCTTGTAAAAGCAATAAATTTTGTATGGTCCCAAAAGTAACATTTGAGAGTTTTCCAGTATCGTTAACAAGATTCAGGAGTCTCATGTCCGTCTAGGTTTAACCTATCAGACCAATCCGATCAGGCCCCTAACTCCCACACCTCTCTCACTCCTAGGCCAATTAAAGGTAAAAAGAAACTTGGTAGCAAAAAGGTATGGGAACTCAAGTGGCAAATAGCTTTGTGAACTAACGTGGCTAATTGCAATGGGAACCCAAATAGCAAAACAGTTATAAGAATTAACCTGGCAAATAATTATGGAAACTTATGTGCCAAATACCTATAGAACCTAATATGGCAAATAATTATAGGAACTAATCTGGCAAATACCCGGTACAATACGCCCTGAAAGGTCACAAGGTGTTGGTGCAGCCTATGAATCGGTAAATTTGTTTAGTGCATTTATTCCGGATAAAAATGGCATAAAACGCATCATGTCTTCGAAAAGTCAAGGAAATAAATATACCGCTAAATGCTTAATGCACACAAATACCGTTGAAGATCCGTCGGGGACTTAATACAGCTTTTAATTCTGACTTGTTCAAGTCCAAATAAAATAGAATATTTAATTTTATTCTTTTTTTAAAATCATTTTTATTAAAAGATATGCTTTTAAATAAATCAAACAAGAGCGATCAGTAATCACATGTGTCGCCAATTTCATGTTGGGACAAATTGTGACAGACGGACAGACAGACGGACAGACAGTGCACAACTACACTTGGTACTGATCATTCCTGTAAAGTTTGGATAAAATTGCACGAGTAGTCCGGACAAGCTTTTGCGTATCTGGCAACACACAGAAAAAAAACAACTTTTTTTATCAAAGGGCCAAAATTCTGCCAAAAATCATTCAACCGGAAAACCCGTGCAATATGCGCAAGGACTTGAGCTACAGATAACTCCTGTAAAGTTTCATCGAAATTGCATTAGTGGTATAAGAGAAGTAGTCCGGACAAACTTTAAAAATAAAAATTATTAAAGGGCCATAACTCAAACAAAAATCATTGAACCGGAAAATGCTGACAATATGCACAACTACACTTGGTACTGATCATTCCTGTAAAGTTTGGATGAAATTGAACCAGTAGTTTATGAGGAGTAGTCCGGACAAGCTTTTGTGTATCTGGCAACACACAGAAAAGAAACCTTTTTATTAAAGGGCCATAACTCTGCCAAAAATCATTCAACCGGGAAACCTGTGCAATATGCTCAAGGACTTGAGCTACAGATCAATCCTGTAAAGTTTCATTGAAATTGCATTAGTGGTATAAGAGAAGTAGTCCGGACAAACTTTAAAATTAAAAATTATTAAAGGGCCATAACTCTGACAAAAATCATTGAACCGGAAAATGCTGACAATATGCACAACTAGACTTGGTACTGATCATTCCTGTAAAACTTGGATGAAATTGCACCAGTAGTTTATGAGGAGTAGTCCGGACAAGTTTTGTGACGGACGGACGGACAGACAGACGGACAGACAGATGACGGAGAAGTGATCCCTATATGTCGCCACTACTCCGTAGAGGCGACACAAAAAGCTAGAATGCTATTTAAATACGACAATGATAGAAGTGTAGAGATCTACCTATTTTATTGTTTTTTTCCAATTTCCAGTGATTTTTTATTTTATTTTTTTTTTAAACTTTAACTAGAAAGTATCAGAACTAGATAAGATTTTGCTTCTGAAGAAAAGGCGAGCGTGTACGTTATAAATGTTTTAATTACGGAATAAGAGCATACCTATAAGATGCTTATCACGTGAATAAGGCATTGTAATTATTATTACCGGAATTAGAGCATGTAAGATGCGTATCACTTGAATAAAGCATTAAAATGTCTTAACAACGGGTTAAGAGCATGTTAGATGTGTTTCACGTGAATAAAGTATTATTATGTTTTCATAACGGATTCAGAGCATTTGAGATGCGTATCACGTGAATAAAGCATAAATATGTTTTAATAACGTGTTAGAAACATGTTAGATGCGTATCACGTGAATAAAGCATTAATATGTTTAAATAACGGGTTATAAGCATGTTAAATAATTATCACGTGAATAACGCATTATAAAATGTCTAAACACATGGTAGATGGTAGATGTTTATGCTTTATGAATAAAGCGGCATTGAAATCATTGTCCAAAAAGTAGCAACAAACTTTCAACAAAGAAGTATTTTGTTTTCAATTCATAATACAAAAAATAACAGTGACCAGAAAAGCAGTGTTGAAAATATTGTCATAAAAGTAGCAAAACTTAAAAAAAAAGTCTTATTTTGTTTTTTGTTCCAAATACATGTACTTAATCACTATAATTCATGTAATTATAACTTTACTAGTGATCAGAAAGCGAAAGATCGTTCAACGACATGGTCAATGTTTACCATTTGGAAATTTAACAGAACACAAAAGGTGAAAAAAAAGAATGTAGGAAATGACAGCATTCTGGTGTTTAAATGGACCTTAAATACATGTCCTACTGAGAGACAAACCAGCATGTATGTCAGTGCAGTCTAACCTGGCTCGTATCTCTTTGTAGCTATTTAAGTTCTTTTTGGTCCGATATTGACATCCCTCAACTTTAAATTGGACGGTTCCAAATTTAAAACTGGTCGAAAACATTATTATTCAGTGGGTAAATTACATGAATACTAAGTTTCTCTCTGTAAAGGGTCTACTCAAGGGGATTGTTTATAGTTTGTATTGTGCTCAGATAGCATTGCAATAATTTGCGATTTCATGAGAGTAGTTCACCGGCAAATGTTCGCTGTATTTTAAAATGATATTAAGCAAGGGAATATGAGATAACTTAAGGCTGGGGGCATGGATATTGTCACAGCAACTGGCTTTTAATCGGTGGCACAAAGTATATATTTTGTGAAAGCGGTGAACCCGTTTACCGTTGTGTCCTTGAGCAAGAAACTACACTCATTGCTCAGTACTGCATGGTTCCAAGAACGGATTCGAAAGTGTGCCTATAAGCTAATGGCTTCCTACAGAAATGAACTAAAATAAATTATGTATTAACTAAGCGAAATTTTATAAAGGGCGGGGGTGTCATCGTTTTATGGAATATTCTTTCTTGTAAAAAATCAAATAACAAGAGCTATGGTTAAGAGGTTAAATTAATACATTAAAAGGAAATTCTTTGTGTTGTTGCATAAACGCAAAAAGAGAGAGCAATATTGTATTTCAAAGTAATCTAAAGACTTTGCTTATCTGGCATTATTTACCGGTAATTGCCTGGGTGTTTTGTTTCGGTGATGTTTTTATCTTTATATAGATTGTTATTTTGCATTGGCCTACAGTATGATGTTACAACCAGTATCTGAGTACTTGTAGGGAATGCTTATGACTGGTACTAGTAGGTTTTTGTTTGCCTTTTTACCTCCATGACGTAAATGATAAATTAATCGTAAATGATAAATTAATAAAATAAGAAAATATTGTAAAACTATCATGTTTAAATCATCCAAAAACGCTACGATAAAAAAGTACACAGTCTGGGAATTTACGCCATCTTAATTCACAGATTTCGGAATCTTCTCAGCCCATAATAGGGGGCGCCCTTCCCAAACTCATCTCTTCTGAAGCAAGCGATGCCAGCTGCCACCCGTACATAAAAACAACATGTGGCGTGTCTGTTTTTAAGGGATAGTTCCAGATGGACCTTTTCATAAAGCAAGCTCGTCACAGTGATTACCTCCTCTGACAGATTGTAATATCTGTAGTGTACTGCTAAAGGGAGATCACTGCGTAGTAGATTGATAACAAAGACTAAACAGAGCAAATGAGCATAACTTCATTTGTCATGAATAGTTTAAAAGTTTACCTTATCTTAGATATAGCACAACACATTTTAATAGTGAACAATTACAAAAAGTATATCATATTTGAAGTTTTATAGTTTCTGTGAAAATGGACCTTTACAAAAAGGTTAACAGTGACCAGGGTTATGACATTAGCTTCTATCTTTCTTCTTAGAAAAGTGAAGCTAAATATGGGGAAAGTAGCAGATTCGTAATTAGAAATGAGCTTTGTTGAAAACTGTCAAATCATTTGTGATATGTGAATCCAATTTCTTCCTATACAAAACTAGTGTATCTCAGACAGTACCAGTATCTTTTGACGGAAATCATTACAATATCCCTTACATCATTTTCTAAAAGTACCTGCAACAGTATCAATTTAGACGCAGGGTGTTTAGTTCTTTCTATCCTAATTGTTTGAAATCGTTCAAGCACTTGTCCTTTATCAAAGGCAAAGCAATTTAAAGAGAAATAGTGGGTGGCTTATTTAATATATCAAAGGACAAAATAATTACCTCTTTGTAATTAAAGTTATTGAAATACAAGCATGTTTGTTGGGCATGTTCTCTTGTGACTCCTATAAAAACCAAACCTTAATTTAAAAGAGTAATTAATGGATGACAAATTTACCTGACTCTTGACTCTTGTTTTAAAGGTCGCTTTCACAAACTAAGGAAAATAATTAATTAGGAATGTTGATTTAGATATTCATATAATTATTGTAAATAGAGAACATTAATAATGCTATGTAAACTTACAGTTCAAATTTAATGAAAATTGTCAATAATTAAGATATCAAAAATAATTACATTATAGAGTTACTAAACCGTTGATATGTCCACTTACACATTTTGACCTACAGTATTTCATGACTAAACAATTTGTCTAAAAATACAATTTCTGTGAAATATTAAAGGGATACTCAGGCAAAATAATGACAAAAATATAAAAATGGTCTTCTGTACTCAAATCATGCTAAAATGACATTTCTTAAAGTCCCAGCATGAATGTCTGTATAAATTCTGTATATTTTAGGTTTGAAGCTTAAATATATCTATAAATGTTGAACGAAATTTGGACGCCAACAGAATCACCGAATAGTTAGAAAATAAGTCATGTGATTTGAACAAACCCTGGAAGTTACTATAACAGGTATTGCGGATATTGTATGATTGAAACAAGTTTAAGTTATTGATTTGACATGTTCTTTAATGTTTCCTGAGTACACAGTGACAACTATTGTGAAATCTTAGCGGTTTAACCTGACCCACGCAGGTCAAGTTAGGAAAACACCATTTTATTCTTTATATGGAGAAAAGTTTGTTCCTTTGACTGTTTAGTGTATTCATTTTCTGGACATTTACAGAAGAATGAAAGAAAAATCCAAAACTAAGAAATTAAAATTTTGCTTGTGTCTCCCTTTAAAGGGACTCCACTGAGGTTTTTTGACATTACCGGCTGTAAAGATTTTTGGATTTATATTCCATTTGATGTACTTGTATGAATTTTTTTTTAATCATTTGCTCACTCAATTCATCCAAAATGATTATTTTAATTGTGGAAAATGACCCAAAATTGAAAAACGTTGCAATGCTTTGAATAAAGAGGTGGCCAAGTATCAATTTATTTCTGAGAATATTTCTCAATTTACTTTTGCATATTTTTTTCTCTTTAAGTTTCCCAGCTGATCTATGAAATAAATTCAAATTTTATGTTTTTAGTCTTTTGGGCCACACTGGAGTTCCTTTAATTTTAATATGCTGCAAAATCAAATTAAAGGAAAAAAAATGTTATACTCTTTATTTTTAATTCATTAATGAACTGATAATTTAATAATCTTCACAAAACTGCTTTAGAATCATTGATATAACATATAATGTCATATTTTAAAGTTTCACTTGCAATTAAACACAAGAACTTAACATTAGGTTTTGCACAGCTGCACACTAGCAGTACATGAAGAGTTTATTCTCTTCTATCACAGAATGTTTCCTCTTCACCTCTCTCAATTTCTTAAAAGTCATTCCTCAACACTGTGTCTGCCTTTTTATCTCTTTCAAAATGGCTGACATCTTCCTGTCACATGATATATCACATGACCTGTCACATGATACTTTGCATAGGAGTTCCTCTGTCTTCATCAACATGTATGCTTACTATATGATGACCAGGGATCATTGCTAGACCTAGAATTCTTGGCTCTTCTTTCTTCTCCACTTGATCTGTAAAAAGCAAGATAAAGGTTATTATTTTGTTCTTTCAGTGCCAAATGCCATACTGCAAAATCATTATCATCCGTAGTCGATGGTGGGTCAAATATTTTCCTGGTTTCCATGGACAGGTCAATCTATTTATTTAAGATCCATTAACATTTCATTTCATTTTCCATGATATTATTTTAAATTACATAAACTGCATTAACATGTAACTTAAAGAAAATGTTTTAAAAATTTAAGAATCTTCGTAACAAAACCACTAAATTCCATGTTGAGGAAATAAAGTGAAAACAACAAGTGATTGTTTTTCTTGTTTTGTCTGGTTTTAGTAAACAAAAGTACTTCCAGGGCTTTTTTTCACAGTTTGGGGAAGCAGCCCAGCCCTTAATTTTGGGGAAAAATTATATGGTATATTTGCAAAAGGGGAAGAAAAAACTTAATGTAAATTCAATTTTTGGGGAAAACTGCATGATTTTAAAGAAATTTTCTTTGGGGAAGCAGCCCTATACCGGCCCCTGTTATAGAAGGTAAAAAGGCCCTGACTTCTATTAATATTGTTTTCAAAAAAAACATTATTCATGTTATGTACATCCAATGACACACACACACTTATTGAAAATCATTTAAATCAGTTATTTCAACTGTTTTAATGTCTTGCTTTATCTTGAACAAACAAACAAACATATATACATTCTAGTCAGACTTATCCTTCAACTATTTAGAAATAAAAAGCCCAAAACAATGTACATGTATATAAGTTCTTTGGTAAAAGAAAGTTGACTACATGTAATTACCTGGAGGTTTCAAATATTCTTCACATGAGCCTAATATCACATTTCTCTCACTGTCTGTACATAAAAATATACCTGAAATTATAAATGTTTATGTAATTTCATTCTGAATTTATCAATACAAAACACAAGTAAAAACTTTACGGACATAACAGCAGATAACATTAAACTATGTATATTGAGCACAATGCTTTCATTAACGGTAGGTGGTATTTTGCTTCCATTACACTAATAATGGTAAAACACTTATGGTCATAAAAAAAGAAACATCCTAAAGTATAAAGCTTTATCTCTCCTAAAAGTGTAAACCTAAATCCCTCCTAAATATGTAAACCTTAGTCTCTCCTAAATGTGTAAACCTAAATCCCTCCTAAATGTGTAAACCTTAGTCTCTCCTAAATGTGTAAACCTAAATGTGTAAACCTAATTCTCTCCTAAATGTGTAAACCTTAGTCTCTCCTAAATGTGTAAACCTTAGTCTCTCCTAAATGTGTAAACCTAAATGTGTAAACCTAAATCTTCCCTAAATGTGTAAACCTTAGTCTCTACTAAATGTGTAAACCTAAATGTGTTAACCTAAATCCCTCCTAAATGTGTAAACCTTAGTCTCTCCTAAATGTGTAAACCTAAATGTGTTAACCTAAATGTGTAAACCCAATTCTCTCCTAAATGTGTAATTGTAAATCTCTCCTAAATGTGTAAACCTTAGTCTCTCCTAAATGTGTAAACCTAAATGTGTAAACCTAAATCTCCCCTAAATGTGTAAACCTTAGTCTCTCCTAAATGTGTAAAGCTAAATCTCTCCTAAATGTGCAAACCTAAATCTCTCCTAAATATGTTAACCTTAGTCTCTCCAAAATGTGTAAACCTAAATGTGTAAACCTTAGTCTCTCCTAAAAGTGTAAACCTTAGTCTCTCCTAAATGTGTAAACCAAAATCTCTCCTAAATGTGTAAAGCTAAATCTCTCCTAAATGTGTAAACCTTAGTCTCTCCTAAATGTATAAACTTAAATGTGTAAACCTACATCCCTCCTAAATGTGTAAACCTAAAACTCTCCTAAATGTGTAAACCTAAATCTCTCCTAAATGTGTAAACCTTTGTCTCTCCTAAATGTGTAAACCTAAATGTGTAAACCTTAGTCTCTCCTAAATGTGTAAATTTTAATCTCTCCTAAATGTGTTAACCTAAATTTCTCATAAATGTGTAAACCTTAGTCTCTCCTAAATGTGTAAACCTTAATCTCTCCTAAATGTGTAAACCTTAATCTCCTAAATGTGTAAACCTTAGTCTCTCCTAAATGTGTAAATTTAAATCTCTCTTAAATGTGTCAACCTAAATCTGTCCTAAATGTGTAAACCTTAGTCTCTCCTGAATGTGTAAACCTAAATGTGTAACCTAAATACTTCCTAAATGTGTAAACCTTATTCTCCTAAATGTGTAAACCTTAGTCTCTCCTTAATGTGTTAACCTAAATGTGTAAACCTTAGTCTCTCCTAAATGTTTTAACCTAAATCCCTTCTAAATGTGTAAACCTAAATCTCTCCTAAATGTGTAAACCTAAATCCCTCCTAAATGTGTAAACCTTAGTCTTTCCTAAATGTGTAAAACCTAAACCCCTCCTTAATGTGTAAACCTTAGACTCTCCTAAATGTGTAAACCTAAATCCCTCCTTAATGTGTTAACCTAAATCCCTCCTAAATGTGTAAACCGTAATCTCTCCAAAATATTTAAACCTAAATCTCTCCTAAATATTTAAACCTAAATCCCTCCTAAATATGTAAACCTTAGTCTCTCCTAAATGTGTAAACCTAAATGTGTAAACCTAAATCTCTCCTAAATGTGTAAACCTTAGTCTCTCCTTAATATGTACCTACACCTAAATCTCTCTCCTAAATGTATAAACCTTAACTTCACCTTAGATAGCCAAAATGATTCCTAAAAGTGAAAACCTACAAGTTTACAACTAACTTTCTTATCAAGCTTTTGTTAAAAGTGGTAAAGTCTAAGAGGCTCAATAGACTTTAATTGCATCACCTCTATAAGTACTGATGTAAGAATCCAAGATTTAGGGCAAACATTAAACATGTTCAATACAAAGCCTTTTTTGAAATAACACAAATGTAGTAGGGCAATATTTTTTGTTTCAAATTAACATCAATGTTACCAGGTCTATGATATTTTTTTATACTATACTTAAAATTTGGGAAAAAGGGAGATCACTCAGAAGCATTAATGATTAATTAATCACAACAAAATTACATGACAATTGCAGACTCGGTTTCACAGAGCATGCACATGAGGGATAATGAAAACTAGAAATGTGTCATCATGCCACGGATGCCCCCGCATGCAGCCAAAATTTCAGATGTTATAATATTTAGTTCCAAATTTGTTTGCACAAATAATTTTTTTCATTTTAAGTTCAAAGCCCTTAAAACTTTTCAATGTTAACACAAACCATTTTCATACAATGTTCAAGGCACTGAAATTATTCAGTCTAAACCTTTTGAAAATAGCATATTTCATATTTGTAGCCAAAATAATCGCTACATACATTTCAGTGCTGAAACTGAAAGTTCAAAATTTTTACAACATTCAAGAAAGATAAGTTTGTCCAAAATCATTGAACCACGACCAAATTCAAACTTAAACTGCTTATTCCTAAGATGTATCTATATTATTTTCAAAGTGAAAGGGACATAACTCTGCCAAAAAAATCATCAAACCATGACAAAATTCCAACTTGACCTGCCCATTCCTTTGACATATCCATATGTGAAATTTAAGTTGAATATGTAACACTGTTGGGTAGATAATGAACAGAAACTGTAAATTTCATATTATTTTCAAAGTGAAAGGGGCATTACTCTGCCAAAAATCATTGAACCATGACCAAATTCCAACTTGGCCTGGGCATTCCAAAAATATATCCATATGTCAAATTTGAGTTGAATGTGTTGTACCATTGGGGAGATAATAAACAGAAACTGAAAATTTCATATTATTTTCAAAGTGAAAGGGGCATAACTCTGCAAAAAATCATTGAACCATAACCAACTTTGAACTTGACCTGCGCATTCCTGTGATGTATCCATATGTCAAGTTTGAGTTAAAAGTGTTGTACCATTGGGGAGATAATGAACGGAAACTGAAAATTTCATATTATTTTAAAGTGAAAGGGGCATAACTCTGCCAAAAATCATTGAACCATGACCAAATTCGAACTTGACCTGTATTTTCTCACGACATATCCATATGTCAAATTTGAGTTGAATGTGTTGTACTGTTGGGGAGATAATGAACGGAAACTGAAAATTTCATATTATTTTCAAAGTAAAAGGGGCATAACTCTGCCAAAAATCATCGAACCATGACCAAATTCGAACTTGACCTGTGTTTTCTCATGACATATCCATATGTCAAGTTTGAGTTGAATGTGTTGTACCATTGGGGAGATAATGAACGGAAACTGAAAATTTCATATTATTTTAAAGTAAAAGGGGCATAACTCTGCCAAAAATCATCAAACCATGACCAAATTCGAACTTGACCTGTCTTTTCTCACGACATATCCATATGTCAAATTGGAGTTGAATGTGTGCAACCGTTACTAAGATAATGAACGGAAACTGATGATGACGGAATGACAGAATGACGGAATGACGGAAGGACGGAATGACGGAAGGACGGAACAGGATAACACTATATGCCCCGGCCATTACATGGCGGGGGCATAAAAATGTAACAACCCTCATGACCCCTAGCTAAACCCTTCAAAATAACAATGAACAGTTCAACATACAGAGCTGAGTAAGTGCATTAAATAAGGGGTAAAATATAAAATCAAAACATAAAGCACTAAATAAGCCAATCAGATTTACCTATCAAAGTTCTACCATCTGTCATCTGTACTTTCATACTTTTATTCAACCAGGATCGTAACAACTTCTTGCCTTGACATTCCTCATCTGTTTCCTGCAAACAATGTCAAATAAAATCAGAGTATTTTATCCAAAGCTTACTTATAATGGACAATAATAACCCTTTTCCTGCTATCTGTGTTCATAAAAATTCAGGACATTCTCCATATTATAACAGCCTGACCAACCCATAACTGACCAGGGATTTTTTTTTGCCTTATTTTATAGCCTATATAGTGTATTATTTTCCCAATCCGCAGGAAAAAATTCCAAAAGGAAAGTTAACAAAATAAAAAATATTGAATAACAAATTCTAAAAACTTTTAAAATAAAGGATTCTTTACTGTCATGGTGCTTAAATGTTTGAAGATGCCATCCTAAGACAGTGATTCTTTGCATTCAATTATTTATTCACTGCAAAATTTAAGTCAAGTATTCAGTGACAGACAGTATGACGATGTCAGATAATTACAGAGAACAAGTGTGTGAAGTTTCATTAAATGGTTTTAGAATTACCAACTTGTGCTCAAAAACTTAAATAGAGAGTGACAAGGACCCCGGGGTCAGACACCAACCTCCGGCTTAAATGGTCCCTGTTAAAACAGTCAATGAGTCAATAAAAATCTTTTAATAAAAGTGGGGCATCTGTCATTATCATTAAAACTAATTTTTAAACCATTCACATAATAGTAAAAAAAAAAATCCCATGTACCATCAAGTCTCAAAAAAGTAAAGACTACAGACTCTTAAATGTAAATACAAAGTTTCAAAACAAATAACATGCTTTAATAAAAACTTAAATTGATTTTCCGGTATCTGCCATTTATAAGTTTATTGAATTCCCTTTCGAGTGCAATAATAATCAACAAAATTGTAAAACACATTTATCATTTTATCAATTTCAAAAGTAAATCTAGCATCAGGTCCAAGGAATACCAGAAAAGTTCCTGGCTTCTAAATGTTAAGCAGGCGTTTCCGTTAACAAAGTACAGAGTGAGTCTCAGCTCAAAAAGTTAACCAAAGGTGTAAACATTAAACCAGAAACATTTTGCAGATTTGTTTGACCAGCAATTTGTGTTTACATATCAGAGTGTGTAATTTTTTAGACTTGACGGTAAATTGGATTTTTGTTTATTCTTGTGGGGAATGGTTTAAAAACAACAATGATAAAGAAAGATGTCCCATTGTAAAAAAACGTTAAAGAATTTTTTACTGAGTCGTCACAGGGTGAGAAAAATGTACAGTCTGACCTAGATACTAACCCAAGGCCCTAGGAATACCATACCACGGCTCTAGAGACTGAGCTTTCCGGCCGCTTACACATCTTCTCCCATAAATAGTGAACAGTTCTGAACCATGACATACTTCCTTGCTATAATGAAATTCTTTTTCAAATTTCACAGAGTTACAGAGCAATGTGAATTAAACTCTGAGCTATATTCAGTCACGGTCCCCTGTTGAGCGCCAAATGTCACTGGGCAAGAAAAATGTGCAGCCTGACAGGGACTCTTGAACACGAGACCCTCAGAATAGCGTACCGCAGCTCTACCACTTACACATCTTCTCCCCTAAATATTTGTGAACCATGACAGACTGTTTACGAGGCAGTTCAAGCCGGATGATAGGGTCTGACCCCCCAAGTGTCTATTTTTATTCTCACTGGTGTTTGAGCAAATCAATATATGAGCAAAAATATATCAGAACCATTCAACCTACCTTTTGCATGTCAATATATTGACTATCAGCTCACAAACAGTGAGTTAAAGTATTTCTATGCCATTCAGTTTCAGAGAAACATTAACCTGTATCAGCCTATAATCAGGGGAGATAAATCTGACGAAAACTTGCATGAAACTAAAAGTGATACGTGAAAAATATTAATAAATCAGCTGCAGATCAATCGAAATTTAAGTTCCCTAAAGAAAAAAGTGCTTAGAAAATGTTTCCTTATGATTCATATGCAATTTTACTTTACTATCAGTAAGAAAAGCGGTAATAATAACAAGTGAATATTACCGAGTGACCCATGTCTTCCATTTTGAATTATGATTTTAGAAATATTTTTTAACGAAATATTTCCATATTATTATCATTTCAGTTACCTTTGAAAAATTAAGCAATTAAAACCTGATGTATTTCATTATTTCAAATTTTTCTTTAAAAATAAAATGATTTAAATGGATCAGTCAATTTGATATCTATAATAATATTAATTTAACTTATTCGTTTAAATTGTTTATCAAGCTTCCACTAACCCTGACTTTTGTTGTTTACATTGACAACCAAGAAAAAAGTCAGTAAGGTTCAAATCGTGAAAATGACGCGTCCAAAATATTTCACACCAAATGAAGTTGCGATACACAATACAGTAGATGATTTGTGGGTGTCTTTTCTTGGAAAAGTATACAATCTCACCCCTCTCTGTGAAAAATACCAAGGTTTGTCATTTTTAGTTTGTTTAGCAGTTTACTGGTTTGGTAAAATAATAAAATGCAACAACATTAGATCAATGAACATGTTTAAAGTGTTCAACACAATGCATTTTATTAATGATTCTTATATCATAGGGTGAGAAAATTGTGCAACCTGACCAGTACTCTTACACATGTATCCTGGTGTTTGGACTTTACCTGTACGAAATTTTGGCACGGATTCTGGGCAGAATTGGCACGGAATTGGCACGGAATCAGTGATTTCTGGGCGGACCAGGGACGGAAACGCAAAATCCGTGCCATTCTGTCTCACAAGAAAAATATTTTGTTCACTTTTCTGGGCGGAAAACTAGAAAAATTCCGGCTGGAATTTTATTTTGAGCAGAATTTATACTTAAACATTTCATCTTGGACAGAATTTTCAACTTTGAAATTTTTTTGGGTAGGAATAGTCTTCACTACGGGCGGAATTCTATACTTAAACATTTTTCTTGAACAGAATTTCACATATAAGATGTCCAAATCATAATTGTACTCCTGTTTTTGCACTTGCAGACATTGAAATTTTACCTACTGTACTTATTTTTTTTGCTGAACCAATAATTACAGGTGTATTTTTAGAATTAATATATTATTTTTTTAGACATTAAAATAGGCCTTCTTTTTAGATAAAAAATGTGGCATTAATAATATATTGTCAGACTAATTTATATTTTTTGTACTGAAAAACAACTGTAATAATCTTAGTGTAGAATTTGAAAACATTCACCTCCAAAATGCTTAAGTTTATAATATAAAGATTTTTCATACAGCTTGTATTATAATACATTTACTGTATTATGAATTTTAAATATGATTTTAGGACATCATCTAAAAGCAACATTAAAATAAGAATGCTTTTTAAATTTGAATATACTATAGAATATAGGGCAGTCACATAGGGACAAGATTATAAGTGTGCTTGCCATTTTAAATTCTAAGAATTCATGATTTTGTTATAAAAAATATAAACAAAACAAAACAGTGCATGAAATAATCTCATATATAATGCCCTTTTAATCTATATAAAATTGATCAACCAATATGCCCAATAATTGCTTTTATTTAGGCCTAAAAAAAAAAATTGTTTTGTTAGGGTAACATGCTCTCAAGGAATAGGTAGGGTAGGTCGGATTTTTTTTTTTTTTTTTTTTTTTTTTTTTTTTACCAGTATATTGAAATTTAGATATGGAAATTTCTGACATCCCTCCCGGGTGGCACAAATACATCCCTTCTATGTTTTCAAAAGACATTTCAGGTGTAACAATCTTAAACTTTCAGCATTCTTCTGGTGAAGATCACATGCCGTTTTACAAATATTGACGATGTGATCCGCCATTTTGTAACTAAGAGCGGCGATAAAACCTGTACCGTACCCAGGGCTCATCCTGGGGGGAAATTTTAGGGAGAAGTGACTTCCTCGTGAAAAATCGGCAGAAGGGAAACATCCCAATGTGTATGCATTAACATGCATGGCTATATATCCTTTAACTAGAATAGAAACACAATCTATTTATCAGCTATTTATAAGCTTTCTCATATATTTTTGATAATAATGTGTAAGAAAACTATGATGAATAAATTAACTTTATATTTTTACTTTCCTCACTTTTCACAGAAGATTAAGTTACATTGGATAATGATTAATAAACTCTGTCTATCCTGTTCTGTTTACAGAAATTTTTCTTATCATCTTCTATGTTGTAATGTCACATTTATGTGCATATAATTATGCTTATAAAACAATTTTCAAATATCGAAGAATATGTAAAATATGTACTGCAAACATTTGTGCACATTATATTTGATCACTGAAATTATATACATTCATTTCTTATTGAAAAATTCGACTGAGAAATTATAGAAAATAAATTTCTAATTACCTCCCTTTATTTTCATGAAATGTTAAACTCGGTAATATCTTTATAAATAATGCTTTTTGAAATTTACAATATTAATAAATCTTAATCTGAGCGCCATATTTATGACATTAAAACAAATATATATATTGAAACAATAAGAACACTTCTTTCCTGACAAATTTTGTTGTTATATACATGAGCACATGATATACGACCGATATGTCGCATGCCGATCATGATTCGTAGTTTTAGGATGTCGTGCCCACGTGCGTACAAGCTGTGTCAAATTTGGCATTTCTACAAAGATAACAATGCAAAACACTCTCACTGTCTACAACATACCAATCATAAGATTTTTGCGAATTGGCTTTCTTAAATTTTCGCGTGTACTGTGGTGTATCAGAATCAGTAACTTTATTTTTAATCTGGAACATACGATACGTACATCCCAGTTTTAATTGACTAACAGTTTTGTGATAGCCGCACATCGCCTTTACTTCGGTTAAACACCGCGTGTATATCAATTAGGGAAGATTTGCACGTGTTTAGATGATCGGAAAAAATTAATCTATAATTATCGCCAAATCCCGTATTAAACTCGCAAAATATACCCGTTTCGGTCCGATGTTCTCATTATTTACTGTTTAGAGTAGGCGGTCTTAGATCTTATCGCTTTGCATACAGGTAGAAGGGTAGTATATAGCGATGCTCTGATTGGATAATGATAATTAGCAGTTGTCATATGGGCGGATACAATCTCTGCTCTTTACATCGGCAAGTAATTACCCTTTGGGAATTAAGATTTTATCGGCGATGTTGACTTCTCTTTGATCAATTGGGAGAGCGAAATGGAAATATACCCAGCGAAATTTTCGCCTGAATTGCCCTTCACCCTGCTCATTGAGTACCTCAATAATACGGTATTTTCATTTTTTTTTTTTTTTTTTTTTTTTTTTTTTTTTGGACACAAAAAAAAACGGTAGGGTCGGCGCATATTATTAGGTAGGGTCGGGTGACCCGAACAAAACAATTTTTTTTTTAGGCCTTACCGTAGGTAAATAAATACTACAATGTATATTCTCACTGAGATTATATTCACCCAGATTTTACACTACACAGATCAGAGCTCTGATAAAACTCTACTGACCAGCAGTTTCCCATCATCTACGCATGACTGGTCATTCCAACAGATCAGGCTGTTCCATGTAATTATTTTGGGGAGAGATAACATTATAAATTGCATATGTAGAATTTGTCTAGGACATATTGCAATTTTTTTTGTACAAAAATTTGTAATTGTTTTTTAAAATTTATATATATCTATTTGTTATTTGATTTTTCTTTTACATTCAATGAATGAAAGTTAAGATGATGAGTAAATTAACCCTGTTTTACATAATGATGGACCGGTCCATTATACAGTAAACTGTTGTGAATTTTGAATTCTAAGATATCTGGGTCAGCAAAAAGAGTGGAGGATGTACTTGATATTTTAACAATTTTGGAGTAAAGTTTTGTTTAAGATCTCAAAGTGTTAAAGTAATTGGTATGATAACATGGGACAAGGAGATGTATAACATAATCAGGTAATTATTAACTTTTATTACATTAATTTTATATGACGACAGTATCAATACTAAGTAGCCAACTAAAATTTGTAACAAGAGGTCATTATTGTTTTAGTATTTTCAAATTCATACATTTGTTTTTTTTTCTGATAATTGTTTTAAATCTTTAATACATGTATAATTTGCAAGTTAAAATTATTCAATGATTTTTTTGTTAATATATAATGGTTGTGTAAATCTATATTGTATAAATAGCATGTAAGTATATCTTTTGCATTTCCTGGAAATTAAACAAATTAAATAAATTTGATTAAATAGGACTAAATGGTACAATCAGTAGTTTTGTACAGTTGAACAGGGTCATCATAATCATTTATTATTTTACATGTTTGTGTTGTCTTTCCTATGGAACAATCTAAAATTACATTTTACACTCATAATTTGCAGGCTGCTCAGGGACTTAAGTGCTGACTGTGAGATGCCAGGTGTTTAATAATGATGTGCTGTATTAATCCTGAAAAGGTATATTTTTAAATCTCTATACTTAACTATTCAACATCTTTCCTTGAAAAATACATAACCAGTATTAAATAGTGTCACACATAAAGCAGTCAGTTAATTCTTATACAGAGCAATTCTTAAACACTTGTACACTTGAATAACTGATTCTGTGTTGCTTTACTATTTTTGAATATGCTTTATAAGCATAGTTAATATTTAATACTGTTGAAACATAAAATTTGATATTATTAAAAGATATAAAATATAACTGCATATAATTATGCAATAAAACATAATTGAGCCATGTCATGACAAAACCAACATAATGGGTTTGCGACCAGCATGGATCCAGACCAGCCTGCGCCTCAGCGCAGTCTGATCAGGATCCATGCTGTTCGCTATCAGTTTCTCTACTTGTAATAGGGATTGTAAGCAAACAGCATGGATCCTGATGAGATTGCGCGGATGCGCAGGCTGGTCTGGATCCATGCTGGTCGCAAACCCATTATGTTGGTTTTGTCATGACACGGCTCAATTCCTTACAAAATATTTGTTTAATTAATTATGAATTTTATTATTAAAGGTGAGCACAACCACAAGAAGTTCTAGGAAACACAGGCAGTGGACTTAAAACAGACATGGATTAAAGAAACAGTAATTTAAATAATCAGAAACATTTGAAACAAATTTATGATTGAAACACTTCCAGCAAAATAATTGCAAAAAAAACACAAAGTGTTGGATTCTAAGATTCCAAAACCAGCAGCTAGAAAAAAACTGTTTGTGTTATAGTGAATGTAGGGTATTCTATTCTGTATTTGGACTAAAGGATATGATATTTTTTTTATTAAATTTTGTGAAAGAAAATTTAATGTGATACATTATTGATAATTTTATCCCAAAATATGTGATCATGATAAACTCATAAAATTCCGCCCCCTGAATTCTGTCACAGAATTCCGCCCAGAATCTTGTTTGACAATTCCGCTCCGAAATTCCGCCCCAAGGTTCCGCCCCAAGATTCCGCTTCAAAATTCCGCCCCAAGATTCCGCTTCAAAATTCCGCCCCAACTCATTTGCATATTTCGTCCCAATTCCGCCCAGAATCCGTTCCATTTCCGCCTGGAATCCGGCCGGAATCCGTGCCAAAAGCAAATGGTTTAACATTTGTATATTCGGGGGAGAATTTAAATTTCTGGGCGGAATCTGCCTTTGAATTCCGCCCCATTTCCGTGCAGAAAATTTCATACAGGTACACCTCCTGGATGTTTCAGCCCTGGACGTTTCACCCTCGAAACCCTGGTCTTTTCACCTCCACTTTTTAAATTTGATAAACATATGAAATAAATACCATTATGGGTTATAATATTATATATAATATAACACATACTTGCAAACAATTACATTCATGATATAAAGAAGATTTTTTGACATAAATATACTGTAGTGAAATTTACCTGGGA
Organism: Ruditapes philippinarum; assembly: GCF_026571515.1. Lineage (NCBI taxonomy): Eukaryota > Metazoa > Mollusca > Bivalvia > Venerida > Veneridae > Ruditapes > Ruditapes philippinarum. The sequence goes on from NW_026853492.1 coordinate 26,850, forward strand.
AAAAAATTATAAATATGATTTCTGAAAGAATTATCAGCTATAAGTCTACATGTATATATTATTCTATTATATACCATAAAAAAATATTGATTATTTAAAATATGTTTTTATATAACAGATAAGAACAATAATTATTGATTTTTTCAAAGCATTTTCAGCAGGTTTTTGTAATAGATATATCTTAATGAATAAAAAAGACAAAAAATGAAGATGACAAAATGATAGTTGAATATTTAGAATAAAATATGATACCATTTTTATTTTCTTATTATTTTTTTATAAAATAGGACATAAAATTATATGATGAAAATAACAGTGTTTATTTTAATGTTATGTTATTGTATAGTGCATACATTGTAGATATAGTAATTGACTCTGCAAATTCAATCCGATATTAGAGTACAAATCTCGCTATATATTATATCACATCAAACATCTCAAATCTATATTCAAGTGTGTTAACAATCTAAAATGGTTATATAAAGGCTTATAGTCAACATCTTCATATTTGCATTTACCTTACCCCAGATAGTTCAGCGGTTGAAGGAGTATCGTTTCCGAGAACCTCCTGGTATGGAGGCTCAATCCTGTATAGGGTGTGAGATATCCCCATCTCGACATACGTTGAACGTCCAGTACGCTTCCACTCGATAGATAAACTCACACACACACTGCTAATCAAATGGCGGAATGCAGCCGAAAAATGAAATAATAACGCCTTACATTTTATTTCATTTGTTCACTTCAGCTAGAAGGCATTATGTCGTACAGATGTGTCTACTGGAAGGTAAGAAAAGGGTAACAGAATATAATATAAACATCTCCTCCCACAATATATTTTCCCTTCAAGAAGCAGTTTACCTCACGCAAAATTATGTCTCTAATTTTCATGAATTTGTTGGTCGTTGAGTCGAGTCAAGACTCATTCTTTAGAGGAAAGACAGCCATGAGATCAGAGTATGTGTTTTTATTTCTTATACTGTCACAACAGCTCGCAGCATGCCAAAAGTTATCTTGATGTCTCTTGACAGTCTAACAACTGCAGGCAATATGCAGTCCATTGTCTAGGCACGCCATTGTATCGAAACCGGGTGGAATTCTCTTCGGGCGAGCTTTTAAATGATATAACTATCTGGTGGACGCCGCATTCAGAGTTCGATGAGAAGAAAATATGTCCCGACCGTGAACACAAGCAGGATTGAGACCCATTAGAAAACCAACTGAGATACACGCTATGGAGTTCATCGTTAGCGCACAGCATTAACTAAATTATGAAAGAGTAGGTTATTATATTTTACTTTACTTTATAACATCACGAATTTCAGAAGAAAAAGGGGAAAAAAACTTTTTGGCTGCATCCGCCATCTTGTTTTGTTTGGGTAACGAACGGCGTGATTCTCCCTCGTGCTCATTGTTATATCATTTTAAAGGAGTTTGCAAGGGCACAAATGAATTTTGCCATATGTGCATTCTAATTTTCCGCTTGACTTATGAGAAATTGATGTCTGCATTTTCGTATAGGTAATCTATGGTTTGTCCTGCTTGTTTTAAATTTTGTGTTTCGGTCAACGTAAATGAAGTCATTAAGATACCAGTTCTACATAATCTATACACTTGCAAGTATGTTGTTTATTATAGACTGCCTAAAATCTACACTACCTAAATATTAGCTAAAAAACGTAAATCCTCAATGCCCGTCTGTCTGTTGTTTTCGTGTGATTTTTGCATAGTGTATCATTGTTTTCATCCACTTTTATTACATGCGTTTGGGCGTCTTTTTTAAAGGAACTGATATATTCATGTCCAAAGAATACAGATAAAATTTTTAAGGACAACAAGCGTGTTGAGGCGATTTTAAGAGTTCGGACATTTAAGTAAGGAAGCATTATACTATTAATTATATAGGCTCAGCAATAAAACTATTGATGTAACTGTAACGAAATATATTGTTTTCTCCTTCCTGACATTGTTATATAATTTGCATCATTTTGCATCAACAGGTCAATGCTTCTATATTTTCAATAGAATAAGACTTTCGTTTCTCAATGCCATTAGTTTTCAAAATTGGTATGTTCCGGCCTAATTGTTTCTTTCTATATGGAACTTGTTTTGGTAAAGGGACTGACATATGACATCTATTAATATTACACAAACAGGTAGCTTATGTTCTGCTGTGTCAATGTTTAGGCAACATTTAACATTATATTTAAACGGAATAAAATTAATTGTGACATGACAATCAAGTAGAAAATTACATGTTTTAAAAATGCTAATTTATGTATTTAAGATATGAAAACTGATGGATTAACGATATAAATACAATGATGGTATATACAGTTCACATTTTGTTTTCAAGATTTATTTAACAATGACGTCATGTGACTTCAAGAATATATGCTAAATAATTATTACTTTCATTAACGTGAAACAAAATTCCAGTTAATATACATTTTTTTAAAAAATTGGTTCGACTGTTTTGATATATTGATTCCTATTGTTTTAAGAAGATCAGGAAAAGAATTCTAGTTACTAAGATTTAACCTCTGAGTCGAAATTCGTCGGATTTTCTGTCAAACTTTGGCGCAGAACTTGCAAATATATAAATATTAAACACAAATCGATTATGTGTTTTGGTTTATTATCAACCTACGCTTATGTGCTTTTGAAAATATTCATATGTATATGTTTTTAATTGTAGTCCAGAAGGGTATATGTTTTTAATAAATTGAATTTTGATTGGGCAAATGTTTTAATGATCCGAAATATTCTTTTTGGCCCTTTGCCTGTTAAACAATTCTCTGCCCATTGTCAATGCTATTAATAAAACGTTCTGGGTTGGTTAATATCATACTCACTAGTACAACTACTATTAATCCTTGTTGTTTTTGGCCAGGTGTTCCAAATTTACCTTTCAACGAAAGGACGGGATCATTTCAACCAGTAGAACGACAGAATTTAAATTACATTTCTTTTGTAATAAAACTGCTGCTTGATAGTAATATATTCTGCAATTTTGTGTTCTTCGTGGTAAAACCTACGGTTCATATCATATTTTATGTGAAATGGATAATGTAAACATCAGCCTGCGACAAGCGTGACTTAATGTACGAAAGACAAATAGTGTTATCATTCATATAAATTACACGTATCATCAGCAGTTGGTAATAATTAAATAAACATTATCATCATATTTTTTGATAGAAAATTATTAGATTGATATTTTTTAATTGATTTATTCAAGCAGATATCCATACATAAGAGTAAACAATATAAAAATATTCAAAATTTGCTCAAAAAATGTATAGCCGATAGGAAATCCAAGAAATCAATTTCCCTGGACGAAAGATGCTGTTGCACTGAAAATAATGACGAATAAGTCAGGTACAGAAAGGAGAATGAAATTTCATAAATAACCATCAATGCATAATTTTATTGCTTACAACATTAAGAATCTTTGTAAATATATCCCCTAAAGAACCGTTTTTGACATGCATGTTTTAATTCAATGATGTTATCATTTCCGATCCTTGAAGAATCGCTTCAGTGCACGACATTATTGTTTGTTGCTTGTGGTATTTTAGTTTCACTTTTCGGCAATTTCTAGTTGGGTGGTTCCAATATGTCCTACTTGAATAATTGTTGAATCACCCTTAGGATATGTGCCCTGCTTTTAGATTTGTTCTTTTTAAATGTCTGATCTGTGATACGCAGGCTTTCATAACCTTGATCCCTTTTCAAAATTCATTTTATTTAGTTTCCGCCATTGTTTTTCTCGTTTAGGGGCACACGCTTTTTATACTTTGGGACCATAACGGCCGCTTTTCATGGAAATGGGCACGGAAGTGTCACATTGAAGGTTCATGATAACCGCCGTATGAACACATCTGGCGGGATTTTTCTAAATTCCAAAGTTTACTATTTAATGTTTAAATGTTGAATTCTGCTTAGCCGGTGCTAGGGGGCGTGGAGGTAACTTACACTTCCATACCGTCCATGAACAGGCTCAATCAAACCGAGCCTGCAACATGTTCAATTTTGCCGTGTTGGGCTTTCTTTAGGGATTCTGTATTTATCTATTCCTAACTTTATGCATTGCTGGAAGGTGACGAATCTTTGATGTTAACGTTGTCCATGCCAGTATTCTATAGTCCATATATTTAAAGCAAACACGTCAATATGAACGACTTTAAGATGGTTTAAGTGACTTTAAACAATGTTTATATTCTATCAGATAGTCTTTTAGGGACGGAACATTATAAAATTATCTCTTTTTTTGAAGCAAACTATTGACATGATGTATTAATCTCTAATGGAACGGGTTTTAGTATGAGTGTGTAAATAATACAATCATCGCTTATTTTCAAGTTTTAGTTGATTTTATCAAGGTTTTTATATACCTAAAATTGATAAGAACTCCTAATTGTTGATTGTAATTGTTTTATTTTAAATCCTTAATAAACTAATTATCTATAAAGTACTAGATAGTCCTGGTGCCGGTTTATAACGTTAAAAAATAAAAAGTAAATATACTATGTAAGAGATAAAAAAGCCTAATAAGACGTTTAAAATATACGTAGGACATAATAACAACTACGTAGGAGAAACCAAAGCCTAATTTGGACTTTGCAACACCTGCGTAAGATTTAAAGATTTTTTACTAAAACCTTATTCCGCCTTTTCATCTCCTACGCATGGAGTTTAGAAGCCCAGCTAAGAGTTTTAACTCCCTACGTAAGAGAATGAAATACCAATTCAATAAAAATATTCCCAAATATTTTGCTAACAAGTTATTGGGAATCAATACTTTCGCCAACGTATTGATTGAATGAACGAAATGTATTATGGCAATTTGGCTACAAGAACATTCCCTTGGGTAACCACAAGCGTGATCTATCAAAACGGTTTATTACTCAGTCACATAACATTTTGGCATAACAATATCGATTTACAACGTTTTTTTTCGCATAACACGCCCTTACTTCATACATATCAAAGAAAAACAGTAATTTAACAATTTGGATGAAATGAAAGACTTAGTTACTATAATCTAGTCTTTACAAGTCAGACAAGATTTCCGTGATAAAACATCATATGGCAAATACTTTTGATTATTACCAAATTTCGATGATAGTTACCTTTACATTAAAATATATACGTAATCTTAATAACAGTACTACAAAATACCATTAACAACAAGACAAACTTTGTATGAACTGAAAAAAACATTGAATAAATTTACCTTCTTGATTTTGAAAGAAAACCCCCTGCTCAAAACAAAGCAAGTTTAAAAAAAGATAAGACATAGAAAGAAAACAAAATGTCAGTATAATGATTATTCTTGCCTTAATCAATACGTATATCTATCTCTATACGATGTGTTCATTATGTACCTTTTGAATGTTTTGAATTATTTAGGCAAGCATTTTTCTCAATACTTAATGCTAACAAATATCATTTTATAAACTAGTAAATTAACAATAAATGAATGAATAAATAAATAAATAAATATCTTTAAAGAAATATATTTTTATAAATTGAAAAGCACTATTGATCAGACACGCATATCTGAAACAGTTCTCTTCCAACAATTAAAACAGTGCATGTGTTGTACAAATATGTTGTACAAATGAAAAGCTGTTGTAATGATAAACTGAAATAGGATTAAAAAAGCAAACAAGAAACATAAAAAAGCAAATTAAAAATACTCTTTATATAGACTTTCATATAATGTGCATACAAAGATAAAAAACGTAATTTATAGGTATAAAAAAGATCAACCGATATTGATATTGTATAATTCTTAAAGGAACTTAATAATTCCGGTGTCACAATGTGATCGAAAATGAATACCATTTTGTATTTCATTGTTCAATTTCTTAATATCTTATTTACTGCTGCTATGAAAATTTGTAACTTCTTGTACAACCCAATTCATTACAAATGAGCTAACTGTATGATTCTGCGCTCTGCACAAGTTCACTTGATTGTCTTGAAATGGACTGTTTATTTTAATGGCAATATTTATTTGCACAAGAAGACCTCTAGCGCCCCTCCAATTATTCTTCAAGGCGAAAACGGGCTCCTGAGAAAAACATCAATGCAATAATCCAAAGTACCTGGCGAGATTTAAATTCAACTCTTTATAAGAGAAATAATGGTGGATTTGTATATTTTTGTATAAATATATTATTTAATACAAAGATATAAAATTGTTTGATTTTATTCAAAGATAAAGTGGGTTTAAGTTTAGAACTACAAAATATTCAATATAAATTATTGAATTAATAAAATCATTTGCTCTATTAAATGTACTTTTCCTTTTAATGATATAAATAACATAATGGTAGTGATGCTACATAACCCCTTTAGCAATGACATTAAATCATAATATCGCTATTTCAGAACATTGTGTTAATGATAAAATGTCTTCATTAATTTCTACTAAACAATTACAGTGTTAATATGATACATTCACAGACAGAGTTTTACTTTGATTTCCCACAGGTGTCTCCTGTAATTACTTGTACTGGATATTAAAGGTGCTGACAAACATTTAATTGGAATTTTTCTTTGAAAGTAAATATTCGTAAATATATCTCGAATCATTTCTGATTCCAATGAGCTTGTGAACAATGTCTTTTATTGATCATTACATAATGTTATTATGGTAACGTTTTGATTTAACAATAAAATGTAAATGACACGAAAATCAATGTTACCTTTAAAACTATATTTTAAATTCTTAAAAACCAATGTTTCTGTAAAAGTAATTTATAATTATGCAATTGTCACTTAAAGTTTGTTTATACAAAGTAATGCACTAAGTAATGTCAGACGAGCAGTTATCAATTTATTCATTTATTCTTTGGTTTTGTCTAACGTAAGGACCATAATTATGGCGACTTTTCGTCTTAACTGGTGATTGAGTCTTTAGATGTTCCTCGAAGCATTAGCGGAGACCTGCATAGAGCCACTGACATACTGTAAGTAAGCTGGTTAATCCTCACCTGGCGTCATTTGGGCTAGTAAACATTTCTATTAATCTTTCGTTCTTGAATCTTGTTATAATGCTCAATCTGTTTAAAAAAGTTAAAATATGCAGTGAGGTGTAAATCAAGATAAACAAAGGTGTTTTGAACAATAAATAAAATATCAGTATCAACAGAGACAACTGATCTAGGATGTGATACACATTTTATTGTCAACCTTAAACTAGAGTTGTTTTTTTTTGTTATTGAAAAGGAACTGCAAATGATAACCTAAAGATTTTATATTTTTAAGTCTGAAAAAAAGCAATATCAAGACAGATTATATGTAAAAACAAGACGCAGTTATGTCTTCTTTGTCACCCTTTCCCTTTTTTCGCCTCAAACATTGAAAAAACATTTAAAAGCGATCTGAAACTTAGTCGTTTTATCGTGTGTCCAAATTTTTGTGAAGAAAAACAACATGGCCTTTTCTACCCACCATAATATGGACTAATTAATGGACTGAAGAAAATAATTAAATGAGTGAACATTTACAACTGTTATAAAATAGTATCACAACTTTTAAAGAAATCAAAAATATTGTTACAACATTAGACAAAAGCATAAGTTTGTCAATTTAGTTATCATGTTTGAAACATTGTTTTTTAATATTTCCAAAGTAATAAAAAGCATGTCAAGTATTTGTCGAGTTTATGCCGCGCGGATTAAATATTAAACTTAAATACCTAAAAAATATATACTACTCAAATGTTGTCAGTTTAATAGTTTTACACTTGAATTGTGTAAAATATTCGGATATCCGTTTTCGTTATTTCATTCAAATTTGAACTTAAGAGTTGTCTAAGTTTGCAGCTAAATTTGCCATTCTATATCGTTCTAAACAGGAGGCAATAAATTGACATGTTGGTCACTTACTTGATTTGTTTATAATTGAAATCTTCAGTAAAAGAACACAATAACTCTAATAATTTGATGGTTAAAATTCGTTTTATAGAATTTTGTAGAATTATTTACAATTCGTCGGGATTTTTTTTATCTTTGCAGCATACATGTTTGTATAATTATACATGTACCATTGATATCAAACCTGATTTTTATTATGGCAAAATCAAGATAAACTAAAAATGGTGAGAACAGATTCCAGGAAATTGTTTGAGCAAATTGCGCGAATCGTATTTGTTCTCTTTTATAATCCTTTGGCGAAATATTTGCAAAAACAAGTATGATTTTTCCCGTACTATGATTTGTCAGTAACCGAAGTTGTTATTGCTTTTCGGTTAAAGAACGTTCCCAGGTGTGTAATTAGCACGTTCTACAGAAATGTTTTATTAAGACAGGGAAATAAAATTTTGACATTAACAGTATTGATTTAGCAGATGTAATCAAATATAACATAATCCTACTACAGTATCTTCTTAGATTTAGAATCTTTATTTTATGAATTGATTTTGTTAAAAGGCGGAACAATAAATACAATGTAAATACGTATGTGAAAATTATTTATCTATAGTTATATCGTTATAGACCTTTGTGTTCATTGTGTTATGAAATAATATGATCCGTTTCAACTTCAATTTATGTACTTAAGCGACATTAATCACTTCGCAATACAAAGACATAAATGAAAGAGCACGTGCCTCTGTTTTGTTGGGCGCTCTCGTATAGTGTACATCGCTCCTCCTTCTGAATTTGTTCTCGCTATATTTTTACACATTATCATCCAACGGTGTAATCATTAAAGTAACTACTTAAAGATAATGTTTGGTGCAGATGGTAAGGTACCAAACTTAGCCCAAATTGATAGCGATCAGATTGTAATATCCAGGTTTCTCAAGTTCGCTCTAAATGCCAATTGGTGTACTTCAATTTCCTGTAATAATTTAGTAATTTTGTTAATAAGCATAACACGTATTATAATTAATATTAAAACAACATTTGTTTTCTCATTAAATATTCCATAAACATCATAATAACTAAAATGTGTCGCATAATATCACTTAATGTTCCCCATTTAATTTGAAGCGACAGTTGTTATGCTATCATACATAATTATACTTATTGTTTAATACTGTTGATAAAGAAAAGTTATGGGAAGCTGCATTCTTATATTCATACTAAAATCACCTAGGGAGTGAGATAAAATTGTGTATCATTAACATTTATCTCTTATGTATAGGTTGGATAATATCATAATATGTGGTCTTGTGTTTCGTCACATTAGAGTTATCTAACCTTTCCAGAATAAACTTATTGGATTCCATGTCTAACCTCTAATTATTACTAGGATTTAATTTATCCCTGTAAGGGCAGAAAAAATATGTTACAACACCGAATTGAAAGAGCGTGCAAGCGTTTAGCATGTAAATTAGTCTGCAAACACATACTTTAAATGTGTTGTTGTTAGTATATATAAATTTTGGAAGAGGGAAATCTCTCCATGTAAATGAAAACAAACACGGATAATTTATTTTTGTTGGATCTCTTCGTGAGAAATTAAAATTGTTATCAAATATTTATATTGATATAAGGATAAAATATTACTGCAATTTGAAAATAAAACTTACAATTGAAAATGAATTGTTTCATAATTCAGTTTTAATCCTAAAGGCAAGTCACACAATTTTCAAATACCCTTCCTTCTTTTGAAAAAGTAGTGACAACTAATAGAATAATTACAGAAACACGAGACTATTTTATTTGTACAAGGGAGTGTTACCACCGAGTATAAATCAGATATCCGAGTGTTTTAATGTTCTTTCTCTTTTGTAATATACTTAAGCAAATATTAAAGTACCTTCCCTGTCGTCACAATGTTAAACATTCCAAAAAGTAGCCAATGTATGGGTATCGGATTATGACTTTTTTGTCGTTATCCCTTTCACTGATGTCACAATAAGTAAACCACAGAAGATGTCATGCTATTCACATGGAAATAAGTTAGCTCATACCAAAAATTTAAAATTGGTTGTAATGAAAGCACAGTCATGAGATGACAACTTAATTGAGATAAGTTTTCGTAATTTGATAAGTAGCGATACCAATTAAGTAATCATTAACCAGTAAATTTATGAGTTTAGTTTATTCTATGAAAGTGTTTATAAGTATAGTGTTGGAGCGTTTAAAAAACATTTACTGGTGGATATTTTTGGTAAATGTTGATGATTACGTAACCTAAAGTGACATTATATAGCCAAATTGTAAATAATGTGTGTAACGGCCACATGCCCGGATGATAGCCTCAACACTTCTACTAGTAAGGCATCTAAGGCGATTTTTTTGGGGTAATATTTGCCATTCTTGGTTCAGAGCTTGTTCCATTTGTTGCAGGTTGAAAACATGCGGTTTGCACCATTGTCAAAATTAAACACAACATTCCACTGTGGTCATGTCAAAATTAAGGCAGAATGCCGGGTTTGTTTAACCTATTTCGAGGTGTGTATATTTTACAGACAGAACGGTAACTGATACCCCCACTTACGTTACCGCACTGTGCACGTATAGGTAATCGATTAATCTCTGACACAATTTGGCTGATTGACACCATATTACAACTTTGCTGTTTGTTCTCAAAGTTGCAAAATTCATCAAATAGAAAAAATTAAGACATGACGTTTTGGATCAACTATTATACATGGTAGAAATCGTGCGCATGATCAAACATCGACACTAAATAGTCAGCAAAGATATAATGCGCATTATAGAGGGTCCATTTTGGTGTAAAGAGCATTTTCGTGATTGATTTGATATGAACAGATTTTGCACTTATAATGCACAGCATTTTGTTCGTCATAACATGTGATTAAATCTGATTATACCATCACATTTAACCTTTGAAGAATTCCACGGTGTATTTTTAAGCAGATATGAAAATGTGCAATAAATGCAAGTTACTTCTCGCCCTACATATCATTAAATGATAACAGTGATTATCAATTAAGTCAAAATAAGTTCATTGATATTATTTCCTTAACAGATCGGTTACAGATATACAATGTTTTCCTGATATTGATTGACGGAACAATTTGTTTTTTTTTAATTCGGGTTAAAGAGCATTCCCATATGTGTAATAACGAGATCTTCGGGAAACTTTGAAAGACAGGAAAATAAAATTTTGAAACTAACCGTTCCTGATTTAGCAGTAAGCAAAAACAGAACACTCCTATGTTCAGTGCATGTTTACGTTTTGTTTCATCATTTGCTCTTCCTTAACCTCTGAGCATAATAAGCGAAAACGTTATGTGCACATATCGTTTTTGAGCCTGGATAATTGTTTACAATATCATACAACATCAGGTTGATTTGATAGTAATACGTATTATTTAGAATTATTTTGTAAGAATATCCAAATTTGTATCAATATTTCAAATACTTTTTGAAAATGTATAGACTGTAGACCGATCCGCTTCAAAATAGTTTTGAAGAGCTGATAATTTGCCTTAGAAGAAAATCACACTTTTTTTCCTATTTCATTGGATAATATAAATATATTAAATAATTACATTCTTTATTATTGCACAACATGTTACTAATTAATTGCTTCCACATTTAGTTGGTAAAATTCACTGCTTATTCTAACGGTAATAATTTCAATATTTATATGCCTGCAAATATATCAAAAAGGACAGTAAGAAGTTAAGGAGAGCATCATTAAGTATTCGCCGGTTTTGAAATGTGTATACAAACAAATAATACCCTACAGTATAATTAATTACTCCAAACTATTTCTGTAATGTTAACTTCTCATACGCCAATGGGAGTTATTCTTACTGTAAATTCAAGTGTACCATGTGACTAAAATATTTGTAATATTACAAAGGGAACAATCCTTTTTGTAGTAAAAATCTGAAAAATAAAACCTATAGAATATATATATGTTCGAGGTAATAAAATAAATAACACATAGGTTTGGTAATAACAGCAACATTTAAAACCTCGTCAAATACTATAACCCAATTCTAACGCCTCAAATATTTTTCTCGGGATAATATTTTTACTGTAACACATGTATGTGTTATCTACATAATGTCATATCCACACGCTGGTTATATTCGTCAATATGGTGATCCACAACATGAGCACCAATCTCCGTTGTCAATAAATGCAAATTGTTAATCATCAAACACCTATTGTCTCGTTCTCTACTGGGCAGCAGACACAATTGGATATCATAAGGTAAACGCAAATAGTTGATAAATAGATTGGAATGGCTGAATTCATTACAAGCAATTTAAAACATTCTCATTTGCTAAAAATGTCATATATTGTGAATTTTTTGTTGGTATATTGGCGTTTAGTCTAGAACCTCTACAGATGATGATGATGATCATGATCATGATGCTCATGATATCGATATCTTTATGTAGAAAAGGTAACATACAAAATTTACACAAAATGAAAACATAAAATCAAAAAATTTATACAACTTTGATTAAATCAATATGACTTTAAAACTAGGGGATTTACAATACTAGTACAAATACTGTCACACTCTGGCGTAGCATGGATGTTCTTTGTTTTCTAATTTCAAAATGCATTTATTTTATCTTGACATTTATTTGTTTAGTGAATGATCATTAACAACTGAATTTGGAAAGAAAGTATTGACATTAAGAAATAGACAGAATTTTTCCTATATTGGTTACCTGAAAGATACTTTCGTAATGTGACAAATTGTAACTTGAGTATCTATCATTTTGCCAATGTTATATTGATCTTCACTGTCATATTTTTTGATTAGCAATACGCAAAGTTGTAGTCAAAAAACTTCCGTAGGCCGTCAATACAATATTATTATTCCTAAATATTTATCCTATCATCATCATCATTACCATCATCACCATTAACAACAACAACTACATCAAAATAAATTTATTTATAAGTTACGTCATCATCAAAATCTTTATATAATTATTATTATTAATATCATTATTATTATTATTATTATTGTTATTATTATTATTGTTCTTATTATTATTATTATTATTATTATTGTTGTTAATATTTTTATTATTATTATTATTATTATTAATATTATTATTATTATTAGTTTTTTTTATTATTATTATTATTATTATTATTTATTATTGTTAATATTATTATCATTATTATTTTTATTATTATTATTATTATTATTATTATTATTGTTAATATTATTATCAATTATTATTATTATTATTATTATTATTATTATTACTACTACTATTATTATGAATACATTGTGTGGTAATATTTGTACAATAAAAATACCATTTTTTTAGAACTTACTTAAGCTTGTTTGTGCAATTTAAACGTATGCCGATGTTCAAAAACGGCAAAATATTTCAGTGAAAAATATTAGTTGGCTTCGGAGAAGACATTAAACTTAACACAAAGTGTTCCTGAAAATGTTTGTGATAAAATCCTAATTGAACTTGAAGGTGTCAAGGGGGTTAATTGAATATGTTACCCTCCGGTAGTATAAACACCTAATTTATATTCGAATTAGTGTAATTTTGTCATTTGCATGCATTTAGCTTTCGAACGGTGACAGAAGCGCAGAGCATTAAATTAACATTAGTTCGATCATTAATAACAAAAGTTTGTCAATTTGACTACAGTATGATTGTATTTTAAAAGCAAAGACAGGAAGAATAATAAATGTAAAGTATATTTTTTTTTTGTGAATTTCTTGTTTGACTTTTAAAGTATAATGATTTCAAGTTCATTGTATTATAATTTTACATTTTTTACAATAAGGTTTTGACTTTTTCCGACAACATTTATTATCATTAAGAAATATCTAAGATTCCTAAGGCACATATCAAAACATCGATATGTTATGTAATGTTATATAATATCATATATGTATTGTCAAAACACATTTGGAAGACTACACACATCTCTTTTAAAATACTGATTTGCGAAAATCCGTGCAAAAATATCTCAATAGTATACACGACTAAAACTTGTTGTTTGTTTGATTGATTGGGTTTTTGCGTCATACTGACAAAATATATGTCATATGGCGAACGTTCCAGTTTGACTGGTGGAGGAAAGATCAAACATTATTTCAGGCACGAACTTGCACCTGAGTAGAACCACCAACGTTCAATAACGCTAGCTGGATAGCTGGGGATTCGAACAAACAGCGTCAAGGTGCATGTGGTTTGAGTCAAACGACCTAAACCACTCGGCCACAGACGCTGCCTCATAAGACTTGAACAAAAATAAGTATACATGTAGTTAGTACACAAATACAAAGAGATAAATTAAACGCATTTTATAATATTATTTTTGCCATAAAGTTTTGCCACGAAAGCTTTATATTAAGCATTATTTTCAAACGTGCCCTTTTTTCCCGAGATATAACAGCAAGTAAACATGAAATACATATATGCTTTTTTTTTATAAATGTGACAAACAATGGTTTTGTTATTTTACTGACTTAGAAATAGATTCTGCCAATAGCTCATTGACTTTAAATTTACGACATTTGAATTGATTTGATATGTTTAAATGGTTTAGGTTTCTTTTTTGCATATATTCAAGTGTATACCCTATTTTATTGACTTGTTTACAACCGTCATATACACTACCCTCGGCAATTAATTGTTTCGTAGCTTAAAACTCAATCCGTCGGAAATTATTCGAGTTCGCAAACTATTCCGATTAGTTCGTTGGAGGCAGTCCTGATCTCATAAGTCAATATATTCGACGGATACCTGGCAGTTTGGTTGATGGTAGAAATTTCCGAAATGTTACTCCTATGCTACTCTACTAGGCATCGGTCGAATGTTTCTCTATCGCTCACTTTATGTTGAGAAACATTCGACGGAGTGTATTAACTGAGCTGCGAAGGGAGCGTACCCCTAAGTATCAATCTTAGCATATATATGTTAAGACGAAAGTGTATTACTATGTCGTTTTAAGTTTGAACCACCGAGGTTAGCCACAATCATCTGTAATTTCCTGTTTCGGCGCCATAAGACTTAAATTGTGTTGGTGCGCCGTAAAACCAGACAAAACATTTTATGTCGTAATTAACTGTCCAAGCACGGCAAAAAAATCTTCTTGCATATTTGCCTATTTGTGCTTTGCTGAAACTTATTCCTTGATGGTACTTGTAAAATTGCACATTATGCATTTTGCTCTGAGCTCGACCCCTTGTTACAGACCCAAAAATACTTCTAAATTGCTAATGACATAGGGTATAATTATAAACAAATCTGACTGTTAACACTCATCAACTTCAAGAAGATGAGTGGAATTCCCCTCCAGTAGGGTAACATATTTGACAGTTTCTTGCCAATCGATTCTGTTAAGACCAAAACTTTATTTCCTTGTGTTATTAATCGTTTCGGAATAACATTCTTATTACACACTTGGGAATGTTCTTTAACCCGAAAGTAATAACAAGTATAAACAGGTAATCGATAATAGCAAAAAGATTACCGCTATTTAGCAATAAATAGAAAGAAAATTATTTCGGCATTTATAACTTTACTTATATTTTAAACAATGCAAAACCGCTATTTATCAAATTCATCAAGTTGTTTCGTTAAGTAGCTAACAATGTTTCGTAAATTTTATATTCTTTTTTTTTCTGTGTTCTGTTATAGTTTCAAACCAGTCATTCATTAGCTAATTTCATTGGCCGATTTCATTAACAATATTTTGTTTTTGTTTATTTTTTGGTAATATTTTTTGGTAATATTTTTTTTTGTATTGAAGTCGAAGTATTACCTTGTTTACATTTTGCTACTTTTATGATAAATATTCTCACTATCAGGATTATTTTCCGCAGGTGTTGGGCATCTTATTTTCTCAAAAACTATTATTTAAACGTTATAAAACTCATGTTTATTTGTTCTAAAAACAAATAGTATTCGTTTCAGAGAAATAAAGTGCTGTGCTGCTTTTAACTCGGATATTACAACGAAGTGGTTGAATTAAATTAATTCCCGTAATTTTTAGGTCCATGCATTTACAGTTTTGTTTCACCAATTACATCATACGCTCGTATGTGTCTGCATACCTTATTTTAATATGTTTGTACCCTATTTTCTTTGATGATACACTGTGACGACACTGATTGATTTTGATTCTATCATTTATAACTTAAAAACACTGATGTTATTAGATGTTATTTACTGATGAGATTGCATTTCAATTCTCAATCAATTTAGGATCCTAGATACACAGTTGACATAAAAGTTTACAAGGAAGTGATTATCCTGGTCTAACACACCAAATTAAATTGTTTCTCATTCGTATAGAGGTACAGATGATATGTAAAAAACATAGAAACAAATAAAAAGAATAATAATAATAAAAAAAAAACTTTGATAATAATCCGATAAATTCTTATACTCTTAGTATCCCCGGATGTCTGTGTAATGAAGTTTTTATCATTTTATTTTCGCTTCCAACTTTGTCGTCTGCTTAGAGCAGGAGAGATTATTTGTCAATTAAGACAAACAACTTCAAATGCGCGAGGAAGCAAGAGCGACCAAATGGCTGCCGATGACTGACGATGTCTTTTTAATATATATCTTATAAGGAAGTAATTGCGAGGCTTATTATGCATGCAAGCCTAACTTTTGCACGATGATTTTCGCAGTGGAAAAATGCATACCCGAGGGGCATCATGTTTCAATTAGCGGTAACTACATTTGTCGAGCTATTAGAAGGGTGTTGATTTAGAGATGCTATTTCTGAAATTTAATAACATCTTGATGACAACGCCGTATAATTATTTGACAAAGATGTGTTATTTGTGTGGCTGTTTACAGGAAAGTATTTTATTGAAATCTTTAAGATGATTTCAAAGTAAATGATTTTATATATTTCAACATAACATTATTTGAAAACAAATGATTTAAAAAATATCATCATCATCATCACCATCACCACCACCACCAACACCATCATCATCATCATTTTTATTATTCTATTTTGCATGTACGACATTTGAATACGTTAATAAAGTGATTAGTCCCCTCATTTGCATAATTGTTATATTTTTATCAAGCAGCTTTGATTTGCGTGCCATGGTTAATGAAATAACTTTTTTATTTAAGTTTTAATATTGAGTCAGACTATGATGCACTTCAAACACATGTTTCTATATTTTAAACCGCGCATAGCGCTCTTGAAAATTGAATATCATGTTAAAGTTTGTAGTTAATTCTTACTCACAACAACCAAATATACCGCGTTTATCATTTATTACTGTAACATTAAAATAAGAGCTAGTAGCAACTGTAAAAATAATTTCTTCAATGTAACAATATGATTTAGTCAGAACAAAAAAACACGGATAATTAAAGAAACAACAACAAAAAAATTGCGACAAGCTTGCAACAAGCTTTGTGAACAGGTGACACCTTTGATTTCATTGAAGCATTAAATGACACGTTACGTAGCTCCTGCAGAAAAATATATTCTAGTAAAACCTAAAGTGAAACTGTACGACCATATTTCAACACAAGTGATATAAGGTATAAAAATATGGTTCATTCTTAATGTTCATGCATTCTTTCAAAACTCTGCTGTAAATGATCAGTCACAAAACAAATAAATGTCAAGACAAAATTAATGCATTTGGAAATTGGATAACGCAGCTCATCAGTTTTGCTCCCGCAAGCAATTTAAAACATTCTCATTTGCTAAAAATGTCATATATTGTGAATTTTTTGTTGGTATATTGGCGTTTAGTCTAGAACCTCTACAGATGATGATGATGATCATGATCATGATGCTCATGATATCGATATCTTTATGTAGAAAAGGTAACATACAAAATTTACACAAAATGAAAACATAAAATCAAAAAATTTATACAAGTTTGATTAAATCAATATGACTTTAAAACTAGGGGATTTACAATACTAGTACAAATACTGTCACACTCTGGCGTAGCATGGATGTTCTTTGTTTTCTAATTTCAAAATGCATTTATTTTATCTTGACATTTATTTGTTTAGTGAATGATCATTAACAACTGAATTTGGAAAGAAAGTATTGACATTAAGAATAGACAGAATTTTCCTATATTGGTTACCTGAAAGATACTTTCGTAATGTGACAAATTGTAACTTGAGTATCTATCATTTTGCCAATGTTATATTGATCTTCACTGTCATATTTTTTGATTAGCAATACGCAAAGTTGTAGTCAAAAAACTTCCGTAGGCCGTCAATACAATATTATTATTCCTAAATATTTATCCTATCATCATCATCATTACCATCATCACCATTAACAACAACAACTACATCAAAATAAATTTATTTATAAGTTACGTCATCATCAAAATCTTTATATAATTATTATTATTAATATCATTATTATTATTATTATTATTGTTATTATTATTATTGTTCTTATTATTATTATTATTATTATTATTGTTGTTAATATTTTTATTATTATTATTATTATTATTAATATTATTATTATTATTAGTTTTTTTATTATTATTATTATTATTATTATTATTATTATTGTTAATATTATTATCATTATTATTTTTATTATTATTATTATTATTATTATTATTATTGTTAATATTATTATCATTATTATTATTATTATTATTATTATTATTATTACTACTACTATTATTATGAATACATTGTGTGTAATATTTGTACAATAAAAATACCATTTTTTAGAACTTACTTAAGCTTGTTTGTGCAATTTAAACGTATGCCGATGTTCAAAACGGCAAAATATTTCAGTGAAAAATATTAGTTGGCTTCGGAGAAGACATTAAACTAACACAAGTGTTCCTGAAAATGTTTGTGATAAAATCCTAATTGAACTTGAAGGTGTCAAGGGGGTTAATTGAATATGTTACCCTCCGGTAGTATAAACACCTAATTTATATTCGAATTAGTGTAATTTTGTCATTTGCATGCATTTAGCTTTCGAACGGTGACAGAAGCGCAGAGCATTAAATTAACATTAGTTCGATCATTAATAACAAAAGTTTGTCATTTGACTACAGTATGATTGTATTTTAAAAGCAAAGACAGGAAGAATAATAAATGTAAAGTATATTTTTTTGTGAATTTCTTGTTTGACTTTTAAAGTATAATGATTTCAAGTTCATTGTATTATAATTTTACATTTTTTACAATAAGGTTTTGACTTTTTCCGACAACATTTATTATCATTAAGATATCTAAGATTCCTAAGGCACATATCAAAACATCGATATGTTATGTAATGTTATATAATATCATATATGTATTGTCAAAACACATTTGGAAGACTACACACATCTCTTTTAAAATACTGATTTGCGAAAATCCGTGCAAAAATATCTCAATAGTATACACGACTAAAACTTGTTGTTTGTTTGATTGATTGGGTTTTGCGTCATACTGACAAAATATATGTCATATGGCGACGTTCCAGTTTGACTGGTGGAGGAAGATCAAACATTATTTCAGGCACGAACTTGCACCTGAGTAGAACCACCAACGTTCAATACGCTAGCTGGATAGCTGGGGATTCGAACAAACAGCGTCAAGGTGCATGTGGTTTGAGTCAACGACCTAAACCACTCGGCCACAGACGCTGCCTCATAAGACTTGAACAAAAATAAGTATACATGTAGTTAGTACACAAATACAAAGAGATAAATTAAACGCATTTTATAATATTATTTTGCCATAAAGTTTGCCACGAAAGCTTATATTAAGCATTATTTCAAACGTGCCCTTTTTCCGAGATATAACAGCAAGTAAACATGAAATACATATATGCTTTTTTTATAATGTGACAAACAATGGTTTTGTATTTTACTGACTTAGAAATAGATTCTGCCAATAGCTCATTGACTTTAAATTTACGACATTTGAATTGATTTGATATGTTTAAATGGTTTAGGTTTCTTTTTTGCATATATTCAAGTGTATACCCTATTTTATTGACTTGTTTACAACCGTCATATACACTACCCTCGGCAATTAATTGTTTCGTAGCTTAAAACTCAATCCGTCGGAAATTATTCGAGTTCGCAAACTATTCCGATTAGTTCGTTGGAGGCAGTCCTGATCTCATAAGTCAATATATTCGACGGATACCTGGCAGTTTGGTTGATGGTAGAAATTTCCGAAATGTTACTCCTATGCTACTCTACTAGGCATCGGTCGAATGTTTCTCTATCGCTCACTTTATGTTGAGAAACATTCGACGGAGTGTATTAACTGAGCTGCGAAGGGAGCGTACCCCTAAGTATCAATCTTAGCATATATATGTTAAGACGAAAGTGTATTACTATGTCGTTTTAAGTTTGAACCACCGAGGTTAGCCACAATCATCTGTAATTTCCTGTTTCGGCGCCATAAGAACTTAAATTGTGTTGGTGCGCCGTAAAACCAGACAAAACATTTTATGTCGTAATTAACTGTCAAGCACGGCAAAAAAAAATCTTCTTGCATATTTGCCTATTTGTGCTTTGCTGAAACTTATTCCTTGATGGTACTTGTAAAATTGCACATTATGCATTTTGCTCTGAGCTCGACCCCTTGTTACAGACCCAAAAATACTTCTAAATTGCTAATGACATAGGGTATAATTATAAACAAATCTGACTGTTAACACTCATCATGTTCAAGAAGATGAGTGGAATTCCTCTCCAGTGGGGTAACATATTTGAAAGTTTCTTGCCAATCGATTCTGTTAAGACCAAAACTTTATTTCCTTGTGTTATTAATCGTTTTGGAATAACATTCTTATTACACACTTGGGGATGTGCTTTAACCCGAAAGTAATAACAAGTATAAACAGGTAATCGATAATAGCAAAAAGATTACCGCTATTTAGCAATAAATAGAAAGAAAATTATTTCGCATTTATAACTTTTACTTATATTTTTAACAATGCAAAAACCGCTATTTATCAAATTCATCAAGTTGTTTCGTTAAGTAGCTAACAATGTTTCGTAAATTTTATATTCTTTTTTTTTCTGTGTTCTGTTATAGTTTCAAACCAGTCATTCATTAGCTAATTTCATTGGCCGATTTCATTAACAATATTTTGTTTTTTGTTTATTTTTTGGTAATATTTTTTGGTAATATTTTTTTTTGTATTGAAGTCGAAGTATTACCTTGTTTACATTTTGCTACTTTTATGATAAATATTCTCACTATCAGGATTATTTTCCGCAGGTGTTGGGCATCTTATTTTCTCAAAAACTATTATTTAAACGTTTATAAAACTCATGTTTATTTGTTTCTAAAAACAAATAGTATTCGTTTCAGAGAAATAAAGTGCTGTGCTGCTTTTAACTCGGATATTACAACGAAGTGGTTGAATTAAATTAATTCCCGTAATTTTTAGGTCCATGCATTTACAGTTTTGTTTCACCAATTACATCATACGCTCGTATGTGTCTGCATACCTTATTTTAATATGTTTGTACCCTATTTTCTTTGATGATACACTGTGACGACACTGATTGATTTTGATTCGATCATTTATAACTTAAAAACACTGAGGATATTAGATGTTATTTACTGATGAAATTTCAATTCAATGCTCTATCAATTTACGTCCCTAGTTATAACGTTGACATAAAAGTTTACAAGGAGGTGATTATCCTAGTCTAACACACTAAATTAATTTGTTCCGCATTCGTATAGTAGTGCATATGATAGTGAAAACAACATAGAAACAAATAAAAAGAATAATAATAATAAAAAAAAAACTTTGATAATAATCCGATAAATTCTTATACTCTTAGTATCCCCGGATGTCTGTGTAATGAAGTTTTTATCATTTTATTTTCGCTTCCAACTTTGTCGTCTGCTTAGAGCAGGAGAGATTATTTGTCAATTAAGACAAACAACTTCAAATGCGCGAGGAAGCAAGAGCGACCAAATGGCTGCCGATGACTGACGATGTCTTTTTAATATATATCTTATAAGGAAGTAATTGCGAGGCTTATTATGCATGCAAGCCTAACTTTTGCACGATGATTTTCGCAGTGGAAAAATGCATACCCGAGGGGCATCATGTTTCAATTAGCGGTAACTACATTTGTCGAGCTATTAGAAGGGTGTTGATTTAGAGATGCTATTTCTGAAATTTAATAACATCTTGATGACAACGCCGTATAATTATTTGACAAAGATGTGTTATTTGTGTGGCTGTTTACAGGAAAGTATTTTATTGAAATCTTTAAGATGATTTCAAAGTAAATGATTTTATATATTTCAACATAACATTATTTGAAAACAAATGATTTAAAAAAATCATCATTATCATCATCACCATCACCACCACCACCAACACCATCATCATCATCATTTTTATTATTATATTTTGCATGTACGACGTATGAATACGTTAATAAAGTGATTAGTCCCCTCTTTTGCATAATTTTTATATTTTATCAAGCAGCTTTGATTTGCGTGCCATGGTTCATGAAATAACTTTTTTATTTAAGTAAATATTGAGTCAGACTATGATGCACTTCAAACACATTTTTCTATATTTTAAAACCGCGCAGAGCGCTCTTGAAAATTGAATATCATGTTAAAGTTTGTAGTTAATTCTTACGCACAACAACCAAATATCGTTGTTTAAATCGCGTTTATCATTTATTACTGTAACATAAAAATAAGAGCTAGTACCAGCTGTAAAAATAATTTCTTTAATGTAACAATATGATTTAGTCAGAACAAAAAAAAAACAACAAATAATTAAAGAAACAACAACAAAAAATTGCGTCAGGGAATATGCAACTTTCAGCTTTCATATAATGAACTATGTCTTTATAAAGTAAAAATAAAACAACCTGCAACAAGTTTTGTGAACAAGTGACGCCTTTGATTTCATTAAAGCATTGAATAACACGTTACATAGCTCCTGCAGAAAAGATATTCTAATAAAACCTAAAGTGAAACTGTACGAAAACATTTTTCAAAACAAGTGATATAAGGTATAAAAATATGGTCCATTCTTAATGTTCATGCATTCTTTCAAAACTCTGCTGTAAATGATCAGTCACAAAACAAATAAATGTCAAGACAGAATTAATGCATTTGGAAATTGGATAACGCAGCTCATCAGTTTTGCTCCCGCACGTGGCAATATTTGTACAGGAAATCTAAAATCACTGTCCCTGAAAATAATGTTGATTCAATTACAAAGAAGAAGTGAAGACTCTGAGTGTTCCCATTATCGAATGCATAATGTTTATCCGAAGTACATGAAATGAATCTTTTCACATATGGTTTGGTTTTGATTTTCAGACCGATAATAAGAGTTTTGTTTACCAGTAGTTTATCAATTCAATAAATGGGTGAAAAACCACGACAACAACAACAAAAATGTATAGTACAAATAGTACTGTCAGGTGGTTTTGAATATCCTTACAGTTAAACGGGGAAGTTAAAGGCCGCGAGCTTTTGCTTGCCCGGTTAAGGACTGCACGAGTATATTTAAAATCAAATGGAGAAAAAATAACAATTAAATTATACACGTATGTAATTCAATGCTTATCAGTGAATTCTTCAGAACCATTTCTAGTTGGGCCTCGCCATTTTTAACTCAATGATAAACGTCAGGGTATTCCGAGAAAAGAACAATCGTAACTACTCGGCTTAAGAATAAACTCTTGGAATAATTGCAGATGTGTTCCGATTGGAAGCGTAAGCAATGCATGAAATACCAAAATGACAGGTTGAAAAAAATATAAATCTGACTTCCCAGTTTATAGGTTTTGCCTACTTTCATAGTATCTGTAGAATGTTTTAGAGTCTATAAAGCTATATAGTCGTTGTCTGTAGATTGTAAAAATATTGTTTACTTTGTGATTAAAATGATTAAAAAATATATAGAATGAATGCACTTATTACTATAATTTTATTAAAAGCGGATGGGGCATACGTGAACATATTCAAACAAAACTGAAAACAATTTTTCTGTCTGCTTAAAGAACAACGTACTCAACTTTTCAGCGACTCAAGTTGGGTACAAAATAGAGTTGTTTCAAATGGAAGCCAAATTGACATTACTTAGTGTATGTTTCATATTTATCAGAGAGTTTTTCGGTAAACACATTATCCTCCTGATCCCCTATCTTTGTCAGAACATAATGAAGATTGACCATCAGGTGGATCAACTTTGTTCATTGGGAGGTCTGTACCTTAACTATATATATATTTAGAATGTTTCTAAGTGGGTAAATTATTGGATAAAAAAGTAATATACAATTATATATTGAAACATTCTTCCTGACATTCAAGTAAATCGTTATGACATTTCATCAGATATCAGGATATGCAGTTAAAATTTACCTTTATTTGGTCATATTACCGATACAATTGCAAATAATGATTTTTTTAATAGTAATTTTATTATCGCAATAGAAACTAATAATGTCTATACCTAACATCGAAAAACTAATTAAATCTTAAATTATTATGGCAATTAAACAATAATGTTCGAACAATTTAAAAAAAAGGATAATCAATACCAGTAAAATTTTTAATATTTATGTTTTATTAGTGATTGAGAAATATTTACATGACGGAACTGGAAAAAGTTTATCAAGATTAATGTTCTATGTTATGCAGGTCTAGAGCGTTAATTTGTGTGCATACTTTCAGATCATTTGCTCATAGCGTTGTACCAGAAAAATTGGTTTTAATGGTAAAATACATGTATGACATAAAATTAATATGGGTTGCAACGGTTTTGACTAACATTTGACTAAAAGTACCACATACATTATATTTCCAGTTCATTTTGTGTATCTTTCTAAATGATATTCTGCAATTTATCCATTTGAAATGGCCTAGCTAATATTTGTAATGAAATCAAATTTCATTTTTGTTTTTTCCTTTTTTTCGTCAGATATTTAGGCGTTCGATCCACAGTAGAGTTCATTTAATTTATTAAACGGAGTTTGCAAAGTTTGCGAATAAATTTGCCTGTGTGCATTCAAATATTCACTTGTCTTATGAGAAAATATCTCACGTTTTATAGTTTCGCTATGTTTGTCGTGGTTTTTTTAAATTATGAGCTCGGTCAACCGTAAAAGAATTCATTAAGATAGTCTTTATTGTTACCAATTCTACAATATTTACACTTGCAATTGATGTTGTTATTATAACTGCAACAAATCTACACTGCCGTTATATTGAAGCCTAACTGAAATAACCACCTGATTTCCTAATTCTCATTCATATTTTATTGGCAAATAGAAAGAAAACAATCAATAAAGTAAATCTTCAAAATGGCCAGTGCTGACTGAACCTAAAAATCTCATGGGATTTTTGGCATGGTGTTGTATTGTTTTCAAAGTTACTTCCATTACATGTGTTGCTGCCGCGTCATTAAAAGAGAACATTACATGTCCAAAGAAATACAAATCTGTTTCGTGCAACATGAACCATAATTTTATTTATGCAAGTAAAATAACATTTTTGGAACATTATTTGAATATAATTGCTGGTTAAAAAGTTATCGATAGACAAAAAATATTGCTTTGCATTTTGCAGCTGCAAAATTATGACATAACAAAATATTGGATCAATGCACAATTAGACAAACTTATTTTCAGTTGTTGTTGATAATGTTGTTATTATTTCCTGCCAATTATGTTGATTCCAAATATGAAAAGGCACAAAGGTGCGTTCACTGAAGCTTCCAGTTTCAAGATACATTTACATATCGTCTTTTTTAAAGTTATAAGACTTTGGACGGTAACTTGCACTTTCCAGTACCGTCCATGAACAGGCTCAATCAAACCGAGCCTGCAACATTTTCAATTTTGCCGTGTTGGGCTTTCTTTAGGGATTCTATATTTATCTATTTTATGATCACATCCGTGTTATTTGTGCCGTGTGGCGGCTGTAAAAAGTCTCCCCGTACATTTAATCAATGATGTTATATTTTCGATCCTTGAAGATCGTTCAGCACGACATTATTGTTGTGCTTGTGGTATTTTTAGTTTCAACTTTTCGGCATTTTCTAGTTGGGTGGTTCCAATATTCCTATCTACTTGAACAATGTTGAATCACCTTTAGGATATGTTGCCTGCTTTTTTAAATTTGTCTTTTGACGTCTTATCTGTGATACGCAGGCTTCATAACCTCTGATCCCCTTTCAAAATTCCATTTTATTTAGTTCCGCCCATTGTTTTCTCGTTTAGGGCACACGCTTTTTATTACTTGGGGACCATACGCCGCTTTTCATGGAATGGCACGAAAGTGTCACATTGAAGGTTCCATGATAACCGCCGTATGAATACATCTGCGGATGTTTCTAAATTCAAAATTTTACTATTTCACGTCAAATGTTGAATTCTGCTTAAGCCGGTGCTAGGGGGCGTGGACGGTAACTTGCACTTTCCAGTACCGTCCATGAACAGGCTCAATCAAACCGAGCCTGCAACATTTTCAATTTTGCCGTGTTGGGCTTTCTTTAGGGATTCTATATTTATCTATTTTCTTAAGATTATGCCTGGTAAAAATGTATTGATAATTGTCAAAGCTTTTTCCACTTTTTTTAAATCTGTCATAGAAGTCTTGTATTGTTCGAATGTACCCTTAAATGTACTTAAAGATTGCTTACTACTCACTATAAGGAGATGCCAGAGAAATGGAGAAACTATTGGAAAACATTTTATTTCACCAAAGGGAATGTACTGTAGCTTATCACCTAGAATATTTGAATCAAGCATAATGTTAACTGAACTTATTAGGCATTCATATTATGAAATACATAGAGAAGAAAAGGAGGAATAATTCCCATTGTGAAAAAGAGCTATGTCGAAACATTTTTATTTTAATAAGGAGGATGTAAACTTGCCGTTTTCATGGCTTTTTCAGTCAGGCGTTAGTGTTGCTCCATGCATGCATCATTTACCGATAATATTGTCTCTACTGGAGTCTTACAGGCTTTGTAAGTATGTTCACTAGTTATGCAACCAATTTGACAATAGTTAAGACAACAAGCGTGTTAAGCATGTTTTAAGAGTTTGGACATTTCAGAAAGGCAGTTATACTATTATATGACCGGCAATAAAATTATTGATTCCGGCTGTAACGAAATATATTGTTCCTCTCTACCCCTCTTATGATTATTTGCATTATTTGCATCAAAAAGGCATGCTTTTTATGGCGTTTTCGTTTAGCATTGCCAATTGGTTTTGTTATGTCGGCTACTGTTTCTTCCATATTAAGATTAAAAATGAAGTCATATTTATTAACTAATACCTGCTGAAACAAATACTTTCAAACAACAGCTTATATGCCGTGTCAGGGTCTAGATACAACTTATAATAATATTCAAACTGAACCTAATTAATTGTGACGTGGCATTCAATATGAAAATTTGATGATTTCAAAATTCTCGAGGACCCGTTTTGGCACACATGTTTTCCTAAATTAATGTATTGATGGAAAGACGATGAATCTTTGATATTATTCATGCCACTATTCATTTGGTCTCAATGTAGCATTAAATCATCCATAAAACATTTTAAAGTTACTGCAGTCAATTTGAACATAATTCATATATTGTTTAATGTTATGTAGGAGCTAAAAGGCCAAATTAGGAGCTTATATTTCTTACATAGGACTTTTATCTTTAGATCATAATTTATTTCTGAAAAAAGGAATGCTTGGCTATATTCCTATATTCCCGAATATTTTGTAAACAAGTTATTAATGAATTATTCTTTCGTAACCGTATTGATTGAATGAGCGATGTATTTATGGCAATTAGGCTACAGGACATTCCATTGGGTACAACAAGCGTGATCTGTGAAAACGGTTTATTGCTCTATGACATAAACGTTTAGTAAAACAATATAGATTTCCAACGTTCTCTTTTACTCAACACTACTATGTTTATATCAAAGAAGACAATATTTAAACAATTTGATGTAATGAAAGATGTATTTGAATATCTACTCGTATACTTGTGTAATAACAGTCAGAAAATTTCGTTGTTTGAAAACATCTTAACATCATTTGAAAATCACTTTGACTCATTACCAAAGTTCGATGATAGTGAACATTACAAAATATCGGCAGCTATACAAATTTTGTATGAACTGAATTGATATTGAATAAATTTACCTTCTTGATGTTGAAAGGAAATCAGCTGCTCAAAACGAAGCAAGTTAAAAAAGGTAAGTCATAGAAAGAAAGAATAATATTGCATTATAATTATTCTTGCCTTAATCAAAACTTATATCTATCTTTATGTCACAGGGTCATTTGTCATTATATATACATGTATATACTTTACCATTATTATATCCTTTTGATATATAGTGCATTTCTTATAAATATATTCTTCCTTATCCATCCATTTTTCATCTCATATATCATACCAGGAACTGTTGCATGTGGTACCAGCCATCCCAGTAGGCATTCTTTGTTTAATACAGGTTCCAGGAGAGAGTCTTCATGTACCCCTGCTGCCAGATATTCATTTCCTAAATCTTATGTGAATACACACACTGTTGATAATAATCCACTTCCTCCACCCCCTGTACCTTCTCCACCAATACAGTATTCTTTTTCTCACTCTAATGGTTTGCAGCAACCTACTCAATTTTCTTCTAAGGAACCTAAGTTGCCTGAGTTTTCTGGTGAGGATCCTGATGATTGTGCTTTTGATTTATGGAGGTATGAGATCAACTGTTTGATCAGGAATGGTGTGTATCCTGAACATATTTTACTTGAATCCATCAGGAATAGTCTGAAGGGTAAAGCCCGTACAGTTCTTTTACATCTTGGAGAGGATGGTTCTGTTCAGGATATTTTGTCTGAATTAGAGGGTATATATTGTAATGTCTCCAGTGGTGAGAAGCTGAAGGAGAAGTTTTATTGTGCTCAGCAACTACCTGCTGAATCTATTGCAGATTATAGCCTTAGATTGGAACAGCTTTTGTCCAAGTCTAACATTAGGTTTGAGCAGTCCACCAAGAATGAGATGTT
Source organism: Ruditapes philippinarum (assembly GCF_026571515.1). Lineage (NCBI taxonomy): Eukaryota > Metazoa > Mollusca > Bivalvia > Venerida > Veneridae > Ruditapes > Ruditapes philippinarum. The sequence continues at coordinate 55,792 of NW_026853492.1, forward strand.
ATGTAATAGGTTGTGGTCTGGGTTGTATGACCAACATCTCAGAAGTGTTTCCAGATACAAGTTTGAAAGTATCCATGATTATGGAGTACTTAGGAAGGAGCTTAGACAGATGGAACAGGACTTAGAATTAAATAAGAAGAGTCTATCTTCTCTCACACTTCCAGTGAGTAAGGCTAAGTCCTCCCATGTTGTTCAATCCCCTGAGGGTAAGAAAACTCCAGATGTCAAGGTTGAACCTGCTTCCCTGTTAATGTCATCTGTTGAGAATAAGATTCTTCAACAGTTACAGGATTTGACCAACCAGATGAAGCAGCTGAATTCCAGGGTTGGCACTGTTGAGAAGGAACTTCAGGGTTTGAAGAAGTCCAGAAGCTACCAGGGTGGATACCAAGATAGGAGCAGATGGAGTGATAAGAGTAAGGAGCAGGGTCCAGCCAAAGAAACACCTAAGGCTACTGACAAGTCTGTTACAGATAAGGTTCCAGAGAATCCTTTAAACCGGAAGTGACCTTCTCAACAGGGCCAACAGGAGGTCAGCCATTTTTTAAAGGCCCATATATTGCACCTTTGGTAGGTCATACCAATGAGGTTGATGTTCTCATTTGTGACACTTCATGTAAAGGTCTTCTTGATTCTGGAAGCATGGTTTCTTCTATTAGTGAATCTTTTTATTCATCTTTAGTTCCTAGACCAGAACTTCACAGCCTTACATATTTTAGTTTGGATATTTCCAGTGCTAATGGTTCTTCTGTTCCTTACATTGGTTATATTATTGTTGATATTGGTATACCAAAGGTTGATTTTAACCCTGTTTCTGTGCCATTGTTAGTGGTTCAGGATACCAAGTATTCTTTTTCAGTTCCTTTAATTGTAGGTACCAATGTTTTAAATTTTCTTAAAACTTTGGCCCCTACCTGCCAGGTACCAGCTGAATGGAGTGATGTTTTTACTGTTTTATCTTCTGTAAATTGCCTTCCTGTCAGAAGTCTTAGTGATATCAGTGTTCAGATCCCACCTTTTGAGACCAAAACTGTTATTGGCAAGGTTCGCAATGTTTGTAATATGTCTGAAGCTGTTACTGAGAATATTGACAATAATGTATCAGTATCTGTTTGTCCAAACCTTGTTAATGTGAAACCTACAATTTCTTTTTGTAGGATACCTGTGAGAATGTGTAATATGTCTGCCCATCCTGTGGTCATTAAACCCAATTCTCTTCTTTGTCGTCTTCAAGATGTAGATGTCGTTAGAAGAATAGATCCTTTTGAAGGTTCTACTGCCAAGATGAACAATGCAGACAAGTCACTTGAGGATTTGGGTATTTCTATTCCTACTGATATTCTTACAGTAGATGAACATGTTAAGGCGAATGAATTTTTCTCTAGTTGGAAACATATCTTTTCATCAGGCCCAACAGATCTTGGATGTACCAATATTGTAGAACATGGTATTGAACTTTCAGATCCTACCCCTTTCAAGGACCATTACCGGCGTATTCCACCGGGTATGTATGTTGAAGTCAGGGAACATCTGAAAGATATGTTAGCTGCTGGTGCCATTAGAGAATCTAATAGTCCCTTCTCTTCGAATGTAGTCCTTGTACGTAAGAAGGATGGGTCTTTAAGATTCTGTATTGACTACCGTCGGCTCAACAGTAGAACCATCAAGGATGCATATGCCTTGCCCAGGATAGACGAGACCATAGATAGCTTAGTTGGTGCCAAATTCTTTTCTAAGCTTGACCTACGATCAGGTTACTGGCAAGTTGCCATGAAGGAGGCCGACAAGTATAAGACAGCCTTTTCGGTTGGTCCACTCGGTTTTTACGAGTGTAACCGTATGGGTTTTGGGCTAACCAATGCCCCTGCTACTTTCCAGCGTCTGATGGAGCGTGCTATGGGTGATCTCAACCTTACTGAATGTCTCATCTATTTAGATGACATTATCATCTTTTCTAAATCCAAAGAAGAGCATTTTCAGCGTCTTAATTCTGTTTTTCAGCGTTTGGAGAAAGCTGGTCTCAAGCTTAAAGGTTCTAAATGTGATTTCTATCGAACCAGTGTGAAGTATTTAGGCCATATTGTCAGTGAACATGGTGTCGAAACCGATCCCGACAAGATTGCTGTTTTAAAGAATTGGCCTGTCCCAAAATCTATCAAGGAGTTAAGGAGCTTTATTGGTTTTGCTGGTTACTACAGGCGGTACATTAAAGGATTTTCCCAGATAACCAAACCACTGAACGATTTGCTGATTGGTCATCCTACCAACAAAGCCAACAAATCCAAGAATAAAGCTACACCTTGGAAATGGGGTCCAGATCAACAATTTGCCTTTGACTTACTACTTAGTACCCCACCCATCTTGGCATATGCTGATTTCAGTAAACCATTTCTATTGAATATCGATGCCAGTGGAGTTGGTCTTGGTGCCGTTTTATACCAGGCGCATGATGGTAAAGAGAGAGCTGTTGCTTTTGCAAGTCGTGGGTTAAAACCAAATGAACGGAATTATCCCGCTCATAAATTAGAGTTTCTTGCTCTAAAGTGGGCTGTGAGTGATAAGTTCAAAGACTATCTGTATGGTAACTCTTTCCAAGTCCGTACTGATAATAATCCTTTGACTTATGTTCTTTCCACTGCGAACTTGATGCAACGTCTCACCGTTGGTTAGCTTCTTTAGCTAATTTTGATTTTACAATCAGTTATCGCAGTGGTAAGTCGAACGTTGATGCAGACGCACTTTCACGATTACCTACATCTTCTTGTCCTAGTACTGTTATATTTTCAGATGTAGTAAAGGCACTTTGCCTTGGTACTTTAGTTGATCCCCAGGAATCCCCTCTCTTTGAGTGTAATTCTTTTTCTCAGTCTGTGTTAGATCATGCCGATGCAGATGGTGATGAACCGTTAGACACCAATTTTAGTGATATTGATTGGGCTGAAGAACAGGGAAAAGATGTAGCCATAGCACGCATCCGACATTTAGTCCAGGCAGGTCGAAAACCAACTAGACGTCTTTGTTCTTTAGAAGACCCACTTGTAAGACCATATTTTAGGGAATGGTCATCTCTTTTTATCAAAGACCATATTCTTTTTCGTAAAGGAACTGTTTCTGGCCATTTTGTTAATCAACTTGTTCTTCCGGAAGTGTTCCGTGATATTGTGTTTACAGGCCTTCATGATGATGCCGGACATCAAGGTCGAGAGAGAACTTGTAGTCTGTTAAAGTCGAGGTTTTACTGGCCTGGTTTAGAACAGTTTGTTGAACATCGTGTCAAAAACTGCCCCCGCTGTATTTGTCGGAAAACACCATGCAAAGTTTCTGCTGGTTTAGTTCCCATTGAATCTTCTTATCCCCTTGAATTAGTCTGTATGGATTTTCTATCTTTAGAAATGTCTGCAGGCGGTTATGAAAATATACTTGTGATTACTGATCACTTCACCCGCTTTGCACAGGCCATACCTACTAAAAACCAAACGGCCCGTACAACAGCCAAAGTCCTTTTTGAGTCTTTTATATGTCACTATGGCTTTCCAGCCCGTTTACATAGTGACCAGGGTCGAAATTTCGAAAGTGCGGTGATAAGCGAGCTGTGCAAGATTGCCAATATTGACAAGTCTCGCACAACTCCTTATCACCCACAAGGAAATGGAATGGCCGAAAGGTTTAATCAGACCCTTTTGAATATGTTGGGGACCCTGGAAACTAAGCAAAAGCAGAATTGGAAGGCTCATATACCCACTTTAGTCCATGCTTACAACTCTACGAGGCATGAGACCACTGGGCTCACCCCTCATTTTTTGATGTTTTGGAGGCATCCTAGGTTATCCATTGATGCTTTTCTTCAACATCAGCCAAGAAAAGTCCCTCGGAGTACATTTCTTCTTTAAAGAAACGTCTCCATTTTGCTTATAAGGTTGCCAACCGTGAGTCCAGGCGTCAAAGTAAACGACATAAGCGTCGTTATGATTTTAGGGTTAGGGACGCTAAAGTTCAGCGCGGGGATAGAGTTTTAATTAGAAACGTAGGCCTGAAAGGGAAGAACAAGTTGGCTGATAGGTGGGATAAGGAAGTTTATATTGTGACATCCCAACCTAATCCTTCTATACCTGTTTTTCAGGTTAGAAGAGAGCATGGTCGGGGTGGCATAAAAACCCTTCACAGAAATCTTTTGTTGCCTTTTATGGGTTTGCCTGTACGGAAAGCTCAGTTAAACCCCTCTCATGAGAATGATGGACCTGAGCTTCTTGTACAGACCGAGCCCATAACTGATTCTTCTTTTAACATTTCAGATAATACACCAGAAAATACAGATGTTCCCAAATATGTCATTCCACAGAGAAGAACATCTACGTTAAATCCCAAAGCTGAAGAATTCGTTCCCAAAAGATCTTCCCGTACAAGACTGAAGCCTGCCTGGTTACGTGACAAACACTGGATTATTTGATATTGATGATTTTACATGTTTTCGTTTCGTTTATCTTTTATCTATATGAATTTTGGTTTTACTAAAATCTTCACGAATTCCAGTGTTATATTTGCCAGTATATGTAGCATCAATTTTGCATTATTATCTTGCATTTATTGTGATAATTGTTGCATTATGAATAAATAAAATTTGAACACGTCGGATTATTATACAAATGTCTGATACAGCGTTTATTTATTTTCTATGTGTATAACTACACAAGAAAGGTATATAATTTATTGTAATTTTTGTATTTAGATAGAACTGCAGTCTATCTTAAATACTTTATGAAACATTCCATTGGAATGTATGAAATCATCTTTATTATTAACGTTTCTTTTGATAGAACGAACGTTAATGTAAACTAAATATTCATTATAACCTAAACAACATAGCTGTTGGTGGAATATTTTGTGACTGCTTTGTAAAAAGTAGTTGTATATAGACTTCTGACCCTAGGTATGTAGTTGTATTTATTTTAGATGACTGTAAGATATGGAAATGTCGGGACGACATTTGACTGAGCGGGGAAGGATGTCACAGGGTCATTTGTCATTATATATACATGTATATACTTTACCATTATTATATCCTATATGATATATAGTGCATTTCTTATAAATATATTCTTCCTTATCCATCCACTCTTCATCTCATATTTACTCCCATAGCCTCATTATATCATTCATCATATATCATACACTAACTATAGTAACTGGTGACGGGCCTCATTTTTTCGCTCATGATTTACCGCCACGCATGCGCACGGCAGATTTGAATTACAGTTGTAGAGTGAAAACCTAACTTCTGTCTTTGTGTTGATTATTTATTTATTTTGCTGCCTCTGTGTGTTTTTACAGGTAATTTACTTATATATGTGTATTGATATATATTCATTCTTCATTTTCTCATTCATCGTTTCTTTCATGATTTTGACGGTTTTGTATATTTATGAAATGCACTGAAGATTTGAATTACAGTTGTAGAGTGTAAACCTAACTTCTGTCTTTGTGTTGATTATTTATTTATTTTGCTGCCTCTGTGTGTTTTTACAGTCTCAACCACAAGAGAGAACTTTATAAAAACCCTTCGACGATTATAGAAGGTAACATTTGCTTAAATAATTAGTTTGTGATGCTAATTGAAAGGTTAAATGTATCAGCTGTAAGGTAATGCTGTAGCAATTTCAATATACCAAAATGAATAATTTAGTAGATAACTATAGAAGAATTGATGGACAACATGATGTATGAACCGGTCAGACAAAGATTTGGACATAGTCATCTAAACTGACTTCATATATCAATCAGCACAATACAAAATAATGAAACTGTTCCATTAATCTGATAGAAGAGATGCAAGATGAGATGTTGCATAGAAACTTAACCAATACATAAACTTTTGTCTATCTGCATAATACAAATCACTTTCAAATATCATTAGGACATTGCCTGTTTTACATGTAATATAAGTTATCCATTACATATTTATTTTTATCACATAAAATAAATATACAAAACACTGATAAATTCAACTCCCCTTTAATTTGCCAAAATTGCCAATGTTCAGTTGAGGAAAAGTTAGAAAGTACATTCTTGATTAACAAATGAAAGCACAGTAAAACTGTCTGATAGTGGCTGGTCAGTGACAGACTGGACATTGTGATTGTTATTTTCTCACCATATCATAGCAAGACTGACAGCAAGGTGACTCTATGATATATTACCTTTGTGTACAGTAATACCTTGATCTTTATTGTGTTGCTTTAGTTACATTTACAATAAAAACACAGGTGATAATTCAACTTAAAAATATTTAAAAAAAAAACATGTCCATAGACACAAATACTCCTATATTTCAATGTTTTGTCAGTGGTTCACATTTCACTGTTCTTTCAGTGGTTCGCATTTTACTGTTCTGATAGAAGTTAACATTTCACTGTTCTGTCAGTGGTTAACATTTCACTGTTCTGTCAGTGGTTTAAACATTTCACTGTTCTGTCAGCGGTTAACATTTCACTGTTCTGTCAGTGGTTAACATTTCACTGTCCTGTCAGTGGTTAACATTTCACTGTTCTGTCAGTGCTTAACATTTCACTGTCCTGTCAGTGGTTAACATTTCACTGTTCTGCCAGTGGTTAATATTTCACTGTTCTGTCAGTGGTTTAAACATTTCACTGTCCTGTCAGCGGTTCACATTTCACTGTCCTGTCAGCGGTTCACATTTCACTGTTCTGTCAGTGGTTAACATTTCACTGTCCTGTCAGTGGTCAACATTTCACTGTTTTGTCAGTGGTTAACTTTTCACTGTTCTGTCAGTGGTTAACATTTCACTGTTCTGTCAGTGGTTAACATTTCACTGTCCTGTCAGTGGTTAACATTTCACTGTTCTGTCAGTGGTTAACATTTCACTGTTCTGTCAGTGGTTAACATTTCACTGTTCTGTCAGTGGTTACATTTCACTGTCCTGTCAGTGGTTAACATTTCACTGTTTTGTCAGTGGTTAACATTTCACTGTTCTGTCAGTGGTTAACATTTCACTGTTCTGTCAGTGGTTAACATTTCACTGTTCTGTCAGTGGTTTAAACATTTCACTGTCCTGTCATCTACGTTAAATCCCAAAGCTGAAGAATTCGTTCCCAAAAGATCTTCCCGTACAAGACTGAAGCCTGCCTGGTTACGTGACAAACACTGGATTACTTGATATTGATGATTTTACATGTTTTAATTTTGTTATCTTTTCATGATTGGTGGTTTTAATAAAATCTTCACGAATTCCAGTGTTATATTTGCCAGTATATGTAGCATCAATTTTGCATTATTATCTTGCATTTATTGTGATAATTGTTGCATTATGAATAAATCAAATTTGAACATGTCGGATTATTTGAAACAAATGTCTGATACAGTGTTTATTAATTTTCTATGTGTATAACTACACAAGAAAGGTATATAATTTATTGTAATTTTTGTATTTAGATAGAACTGCAGTCTATCTTAAATACTTTATGAAACATTCCATTGGAATGTATGAAATCATCTTTATTATTAACGTTTCTTTTTGATAGAACGTTAATGTAAACTAAATATTCATTATAACCTAAACAACATAGCTGTTGGTGGAATATTTTGTGACTGCTTTGTAAAAAGTAGTTGTATATAGACTTCTGACCCTAGGTATGTAGTTGTATTTTTTTAGATGACTGTAAGATATGGAAATGTCGGGACGACATTTGACTGAGCGGGGAAGGATGTCACAGGGTCATTTGTCATTATATATACATGTATATACTTTACCATTATTATATCCAATATGATATATAGTGCATTTCTTATAAATATATTCTTCCTTATCCATCCATTTTTCATCTCATATTTACTCCCATAGCTTCATTATATCATTCATCATATATCATACACTTACTATAGTAACTGGTGACGGGCCTCATTTTTTCGCTCATGATTTACCGCCACGCATGCGCACGGCAGATTTGAATTACAGTTGTATACGTGAGAACGAAACTTCTGACTTTCTTGTTTATTTATTTATTTTGCTGTCTCTGTGTGTTTTACAGGTAATTTACTTATATATGTGTATTGATATATATTCATTCTTCATTTTCTCATTCATCGTTTGTTTCATGATTTTGACGGTTTTGTATATTTATGAAATGCACTGAAGATTTGAATTACAGTTGTATACGTGAGAACGAAACTTCTGACTTTCTTGTTTATTTATTTATTTTGCTGTCTCTGTGTGTTTTACAGTCTCAATCACAAGAGAGAACTATAAAAACCCTTCGACCAATATAGAAGGTAACATTTATATGATGTGCTCCATATGCAATCTGATGTTTAAATTACTACACCGTTTTTTTTCTAATACTTTTTGAAATTTTAATTCATTTGAAGGAAAACATCCCTTGCGACTTTTTCAAAAACTGTTTCTTTTTAGAGTTTAATTTATCTTTTCTCTTTAAATGACTTTTCCCTTTTAAATTATATAAATAACATGATGAATGTGATCTACAACCCTTTTTAGCAATGAATAAATAAAATTCATTTCAGAACATTTTTAAAGATACAATGTTTATAATTTTACAAAAAAAGGAATATGATATTTCAAGACAAGTTTTTCTTTTAATTTCCCCCATTTTAATTATGTACTGGAATTAAGTTGACAAACATTTATTTGGAAAATTTTTTGAGGTAGGTTTTGTAAAACCCCGGAATCATCACTGATTTCAAAGGGTGTGAAAAAAAGTTATTAATTTTTATTAAAAACAAAAATTTTTTTAATGGGACATTTTTATTTTAAATAAATGAAAAGACATGAAAATCATATTTCAGGAAAAATATCTTTTTTATTTTTTAAAGGAACTTAAAAATCAATTTTCACTGAAAGTATTTTAGTGAAAAAGCCTTAAAAATTTTAGATAGCATTTTTTATTATTTTATTTAAATTTTGTTTTGTTTCAAATCAAAACAGCAACTTTTCAATGTTTTGGTTTATAGTCTTCAGGTCCCCCATGATGATTTCAGGGACTAGCGATAAACCCAAATAGAAACGGGCATTTGTAAGTAGCTGTAAACACACCAGACGTAGTTGGGCCCTATTTCGTTCTTGAATCTTTTATAAACGCCAAACTGTTTAAAACAGATTTTAAAATCAATATTGTTTAAATCAAATAAAAAAAGGTTTTTGAACAATATATAAAATATCAGTATCAACAGACATAACCGATCTTGGATGTGATACGCATTTTATTGTCAACCTTAAATTAGACTGTTATTTAAATGAGCTGCCAATGATAACCTAAACATTTAATATATTTAAACAAGGAAAGAAGGAAAAATCACGACAGATTATATGCAAAAACAAGACGCAGTGTATGTCATATAAGACAAAAGCATAGGTTTATCAGTCTAGATATTTTGTTTGAAACATTTTTTTTTAGCTTTTAAAAGAAATAAAACATGTCAAGAATCACGAGTTTAAGCCACGCGCACTAATTTTCAAGTGTATATACAATGGTTATATCAATACGAAATAGTCCCGAATACTTTCGTCAATTTTGTCAGTTAAATATTGAACTTTAATATAAAAAAGCAGTTTTTCAGGTCACTAGTTTCATACCCGTAGGGTGTAACAATATTCGGATATCCGTTTTCTTTATTTCATTTCAATTTGTATTGAAGAGTTGTCTGATAAGGTTGCGACTAAATTTGCCACACTATTTCTATGTAAACATAAGACAATAAATTAGCATATAGGTCATTTACTTAATATATTTATAATTGAATTGTTCAGTGGAAGAACACAAAAACTCTAATAATTTGATGGTTATGACTCGATCATTTTGTAGAATTATTGACAGTCCTTCGGGAAAAATCAAGAAAGACTAAAAATTGTGAGAACAGGTTTAAGGAAACTGTTTTAGCAAATCGCACTAACATAATTGTTCTCTTTATATCTTTGCTAAATATTTGCAAAACAAGTATGATGTTTTCCCTTATTGATTGTCAGTACCGAAGTTGTTATTGCTTTTAGGTTAAAGAACATTCCCAGGTGTGTAATTAGCACGTTCTACAGAAATGTTTTATAAGACAGGGAAATAAAATTTTGACATTAACAGTATTGATTTAGCAGATGTAATCAAATATAAAATAATCCCACAACAGTATCTTCTTGGATTTAGAATCTTCATATTATGGGATGATATCGTTAAAAGGCGGAACAATAAATACGTATGTGAAAATTATTTATCTATAGTTATATCGTTATAGACCTTTGTGCTCATGTGTTATGAAATAATATGTCGTTTCAACTTAGATAAATTCTGTACTTAAGCGACAATTAATCTCTTTGCAATACAAAGACAAAATGAAAGAGCATGTGCCTCTGTTTTGTTGGGCGCTCCGTATAGTGTACATCGCCTTTCCTTGTGAATTTTTCTCATATATTTTACATATTATCATCCAACGGAGTAATAAATTTAAGTAACACTTAAAAATGATCCTGGTGCAAATGACAAGGTGCACACTTAGCCAAATTGATAGCAGCAGATTGTGATCTAGGGTTCGCACGTTCGATTTCTGTGTGATCAAAATATTTTCTAAATTCTCAGCACACTTGACAATTTGGTTTACTTCAATTCACGTAATGATTTTAGTAATTTGGTATTAATAAGCATAACACTTATTATTATATAAAAACAACATTTGTTTTCTCTTTAAATACCATAAACATAAACTATAACTAGAAATGTGTCCATAGTACACTTATTTTAATTTATTTTAAGTGACAGTTGCATGCTTCAAACGTAACATACTTATTATTGATATTTTTAATAAGAAGTACATTGTAATTTAAGCTGCATCTTGTAGCATACTGACCTCACCAGAGAGTGAGAGAAATTGTATACATTACAGTATATAATGTAAATGAGTCGAACATTACCTACTATCTTCTGTGTGTTCGTCACATTAGAGCTTTCTCCCCTTATCCAGAATATTTTTATTGGATTCTATGTCTTACCTCTAATTATACTGGTCAGGATTAATTAATCCTGAAGGGCAGAAGAAAATGTTACAACACCGAAATGAAGAATGTGCAAACGTTTACATGTAATAGCTGCCAAACACAACTTTACATTTGTTGTTTTTAGTATATATAAATTTTGGAAGAGGGGAAATCTCTCCATGTAAATGAAAACAAACGCAAATAATTTATTATCGTACATTTAGTTTTGTTGGGTCTCTTCGTGAGAAAATAAAATTGTTATCAGAAATTCATATTGATATAAAAATAAAATGTTACTGCAATTTGACAATAAAACTTACGATTAAACATGAATTGTTACATAGTTCAGTTTTAATCCTGAAGCCAGTTACACATTTTTCAAATACCTTTCCTTCTTTAGACAAAGTAGGGATTGCTCCGCGCCCACAGGCGCGGAGCTATTTGTGTTTACTATTTTTTTGTCCATGGGCCCGGATTTGATCATTTAATCCCTTCGATTTACAGCTAAAAGTAAATCCGCATTCAAGAACTCCTTTCGATTTCTATATTGGTTTCCCCTTCGGTGATTCGCAACATGTCATATTAATGAATCAGAACAGGTAAGCAGTTCTGCTGTACATGAATTCGAAAGCTATAAATAGCTCTAAATGTTCTGATTTTTGACACTTATATATTTATTATTTGTTTATTATTTGGTTATACATTTGTTATTTTCCCCTTTTTAGTAGTACATGAAATTATAATTTGTTACATTTTGAATTAATTTACACACAGCATATCAAGTATACTATTAATGATTGAATTTGTCAATATAAAGAAGATTTCATAAATAAAACTTTAATAATTTTGCTTTTGATAATTATTCTTAATTTATATGTATGAAATTAAATGTTTGATAATAACATGTTGATATATTGGTTGTTTTGAAATAATTAAACTTTAGTATATAAAGTTACATTTCATTTGCGACAATGATACAGCACACCACTATGTGCATTAGGCCGGACGTACCAAAATTTGATGTTTATGAGGCAAATTTGATCTGCATTTTGAACATGAAATGTAATGTTTTTTATGAATGGTTTTAAAGCAATTCAACAATAAAGTATATTGATCTCTAAATAAATCAATTAACAAAATGTTTTTTTTTTATATATATCACCAATGTCAAATAGCTTCTATATCTTTGACTCGCACGAACATGATGTTAGTGAATTTCCTCATACCTGTCTAAAATTCAGGTAACAGTCTTCTATTATAATAATAAATACTGTATCACCATGTAACGCGTGTATAACAAACAAAAAATTCCTGAATTTGGTCTTTTTGAAATTCATCCCATTTTTTTTCATTCCAGAGTGTGTTCTACTTTCAGTATTGAAATAAACCATTTTTTTTAATTTGACATGAAAAAAATGCATGTTATATTAGTATATTATAATTTTGTTACTATTTGTATATTTGTTACAATTATAGCAGACTTTGATATTTCTATCATCTTCTGTTACTGACTACAGTAGTGACACAAACAGAACACAGTACAGTCATGTCACATAACATTTACAAGTTTTGTAAGTCTTGTTTGTATTCAATGGAATTACTTTCCTTACCAGGTAGGCATCAGTGAAAGCATTTTTTTATATTAAATATCGTTCCCCTCTTTTTAATTATGGACAGTGCATAAGATAAGTATAATTATGCAAAAAATGGTTTACAAAATATTCGGAAAAATCTACAATAGTACTTAATCTGAATATAACATGACCTGTGCGTAGGAATAATTTGGTAAGTAGCGCATTTTTTTTGCGCGGAGCTTCTCAACTGCTGCATTGCAGCAACATTTGTACTTGTTACTGATAGAATTATCACAGAAACACGAGACTATCTAATGTGTACAAGGCAGCGTTACAACCGAGTATAAATCAGATATCCGAGTGTTTTGTTTGTTATACATGTAATATACTTAGGCAAATATAAAAACACGTTCCCTGTCGTCACAATGTTAAACATCAATGTATGAGTATCGGAATATGACATTTCTGTTGTTATCCCTTTCCCCGATGTCATAATATGTAAACCTCAGAAAATGCGTAGCCAATCAACGAGCATGCTGTTCACCTGGAAATAAGTTAAGCACATTCCGGAAATTTAAAATTGGTTGTAATGAAAGCACTGTCTTGAGATGACAACTCAATTGAGCTAAGTTATAGTAATTTGATAAGTAGCAGTACCAAATCAGAAATCATAAACCAATAAATGTATGAGTTTAATTTATTCTTAACCATCTTTTGAAGCATAAGCAAAGGTATTTTTTACCAAAAATGTAAATGTTTATAAGTATAGTGGTAGAGCGTTTACAAAACATTTACTGGTGGATATTTTTGGTAAATGTTGACGATTACGTAACCTAAAATGACATTATGTAGCCAATTTTTTTTAAAATGTGCGTAACGGCCAGGTGCCCGGATGATAGCCTCAACACTTCTCCCAGTAAGGCAATGTAGGCGTTTTTTGGGTAAATTGTGCCATTCTTGGTGCAGAGCTTGTTCCAGTTGTTGCAGGTTCACTACATTCGGTTTGTACCATTGCCGAAATTAAATTTAAAATTTCAAGTGTTGTCATGTCAAAATTGAGGCAAAATGCCAGGTTTGCTTAACTTATCCAGGTGTTTATATTTTACCGACAGAACGGTAACTGATACCTGCACTAAAATTACTGCATTGTGCCGGTATGATAAAACGATTAATCTCTGACACAATTTGGCTGATTGACACCATATAACAATTTTGCTGTTTTGTCTCAAAAGGTGCTAAATCCCGAGAATAGAAAAAATAAGACATGACGTTAAAAAACCATACATGGTTGAAATCGTGCTCATGATCAAACATTGACACTAAATAGTCAGCAAGAAGTAACAATACGCAATATAGAGAGTCCATTTTGGCCTAAGGAGCTTTTGCTCTTATAATACACAGCATTTTGTTCGTCATAACATGCGATTTAATCTGATTATACCATCGCATTTAACATTTTTAGAATTGCAAACAGTGTATTCATTTGAGCAGATATGAGAACGTGCAATACATGCAAGTCACTTTTTGCCCTCAATAGCATTAAATGATAACAGTGATTATCAATTATGTCAAAATAAGTTCATTGATATTATTTCGTTAACAGATCGATTACAGATATATAACATGTTGCTGTTATTGATTGGTGGAACAAAGTTGTTTTTGAATTCGGGTTAAAGAGCATTCCCATGTGAGTAATAAGCATGATCTTCGGGAAATTTTGAAAGATGGAATTAACCGTATTGATTTGCAGTTAGCAAATACAGACCAATCCCTACATACAGTTTAGGTTTAAATTTTATTTCATCATTTGTTCTTGTTTAACCTCTCTGAGTATGCATTAGACAAAGACAATATTATTAATGTTCGATAGTATATATAAGGATATATAAATCGTTTTTGAGCCTCGTAGAATTGGTTACGATACATTATATATTATAATCATCATCTTCCATATTTGTTCACAAGAATATAAACCAGAAACATTTATACAGTACCATATTTAACATTTGCATGATTCTCCTAAGATCCGATGCCCGACTAGGTAGGTACCTAGCCGGTATGGAGTGGCGGTGTCAGGTTTTTCATTCAGTGGACGATGTCTTACATTATTAATCTGTATATCTGTAATAAATGTCTATCATCACTTGATAAATCCGTCTGTGCTCTACCTTTTTCGCCCTTCCTATTTTTGTTCGATGTCCTAATTGGTTCCTGTTTACATGGTCTTGTGCGATACAAATTTGGCCAGCAGCTGCGTCTGGGCAAGTCTTTGATCTGTGTTGTTGATCTGTGTTTTATTACTTTGTTGATGAAATATTTGGTCTAAATTTCTAAGTGAAAAATAATTTTTTTTTGAATATCTGTCACACTTATTTCTATGACGACATAGGGACACGCTTTACTGTTGCAATACGAAGATTATAGACGTATCGACATGAATAAATATTTGCGCCTGTATATCATATCACTGATCAGTATGACATGGTTAGTTGACAAGAAGTGATACATTTACAAATGAGATTATCATTAGAACGTGTGTTGTGTTAAATGTTTCAGACACTGTCTGGTCTCGTATAAATCTGTAATTTTGTATATTGAAATGTTGTGATATTTCCTAGAAACGTTTACAGTATAATTTCTCAAACGGTTTAAATATTGATGCTATTCGTAGGTATTTAGATATTGACTTCTTCAGAAAAGCTGAAAAATTGTTTCGTTGTTAATGCATGAGCACACTTTCTTTTATTTCACACCTTTTAAATTATAACCAATGAACTGTCAGAGTTTGAAGCACGTGATGTTCTTATATAAATCATTTTCAGGTTCAATCATCAATTTATCCTCGTTTTTATTTCCATAGTCCACAATATCTATATCACATTCTTAGCGTGCCCTATATACCCTCGTTTTTATTTTTGTTTAAAGAGTCCAAAAGTATGTAAATTAAATGCATATTATACTAAATCTAGCTTTATTTTTATATACAAATTCCATATCAATTTCTTATTGTCTTTGAAGTAGCATAGTTTTCACACTCATATAAAAAGATTTGAAATAAAAAAGTATATATTGTTCGAACAATGATAAGCATATTGGACTCGTACACAGCTGCAAAATGTATATCAGACCCTTCGTCCAATAAAGGTTTAACAGCTGTGCACTTCAATTCAGTACTTCACTCAACAATGTTAAATTAAACTAAAATATTACTGTAAAATTAAATGAAGCAATAGTTTCCTTACTATATAAGCAATAATTAATGACGTAGATAATAGTATAATCAACAAAATGGACGGAATTCCTGTTACGTTCTTTGAAATTTATATGTTGTGTAGTTTTAAATTATTTTTCTTTAATCAACAAGGTCCGCAATTTGTACATATGTTGGAAGCATTTATAATTTATAATTTAAAAACAAATGTGATACAGGATCTTTTAGAATTATTGTATAAGAATATTTAAATGATACATTTCTACAGTTTATCAATATTTGAATTTATTTGTGAAAATGTGTCGTCTGTAGGCCAATCCGCTTAAAACAGATAGTTTCCAAGCGCTGATAATTTGCCTTTGCAGAAAACCACATTTTGTTTTCTATTTCATTAAATCATATAAATATATTTAATAATTTCATTCTGTATTGTTGCAACACATGTTACTATAAATTGCTTCCACAATTAGTTTGTAAGAATGCACTTCTTATCATATTTTCATATGCCTGCAATTGTATTTGCTAAAACTGTTCGAATTTAAAGAGAACATTGCCTGATATTTGCAAACGGTTTGAAAATAAGTTTAGTGAATGATCATTTACAACTGAATTTGGAAAGAAATTATTAACATTAAGAAGAGACAGTATTTTCCTAAAAGATACTTTCGTAATGTGACACATTGTAACTTGAATATCTATCATTTTGCAAATATTATATTGTTCTTTTTTTTAGATGTGTCACTGTAATAATTTTTGATTAGCCATGCGCAAGGCTAGATTTAGTAAAACAGCTTACGTAAGCCGCCAATAGATTATTTTTATTCTTAAGTATCGTCATCATCATTATTATTATCATTTTTATAATTCTTACTTATATCAGTATTATTATTATAATTCTTACTTTATGTGTAACTTTTGTCCAATACAAATACCATTTTGAAAATACTATAGAAACTATACAAATTTAAATGTATCCAATGTTTATCTACAAGAGAACAAAAATCGGTTAGCTTCGAACAAGATATTAAACTAACACAGTTTTTCTGCAAATTTTTGTGATAAAGTCCTTATTGAACTTGAAGGTGTCAAGGGGGTTAATTGAATATGTTACCCTCCGGTAGTATAAACACCTAATTTGTATTCGAATTAGTGTAATTTTTTCATTTGCATGCATTTAGTTTTCTAACGGTGACAGAAGCGCAGAGCATTAAATGAACATTAGTATGATTAAACAAAGCTTGTCATTTGACTACAGTATCATTGAATTTCAAAGGCGAAGAAAGGAAGAATAATAAATGTAAAGCATATTTCAATAAACAAACGTTCACTTGCTCTATAAACATAGCAACCGAGTTTTTTAAATATTGTATTCTTAAAACAGAAAAGAATTATTAATAAGTGATTACCAATATTTTTTTGTGAATTTCTTATTTTAATATTAAAACACATAAGTCCATTGTGTGATAATTATACAATTATACATTAGCACAAAGTCAGAGAAATGACTTTTCAAGACAGAAAATATGAAAAACAAGATAACAAAGGAAGGGCGGCGATCGAGGAACGCAACTTCCACACGAACCAACAATACAGGACCATCGGCAAGGAGCCCAACAGGACACCAAACAAAAGTAGGAGAGGGAACAAGGCAAAACACGGATTGGTGATTACTTTTTGTAATCAAGAAAGTTTTGCAAGGCACATTTCAAGACCATGATATAGGTACCATTCTTTTAAAATAATTTGGGAATTGTCATATACATTTATTTGACTACAACCATCTCTTCTATACTAGCTGGTTTACTTAAATCCGTTCAAATCTTGCCCAAAGGAGTTCAGGACTTAAACCAAAACAAATAGTTATTTGTACAGAAATACCAAGCGGTAAATTAAACACCGTTTATGAGATTGTTTAGCCTTTAGTTTGTCACTAAAGCTTAATCATATTATTTTAAACAAAACATTTTATGTCGTAACTGTCCAAGCACGGCAAAAATAAAAAAACAAGGAAACAATCAGGGTTATTTTCCGAAGGTGTTAAGCATCAAATATGCTCAAAAACGATTATTTAAACGTTATAAAACTCATGTTTAGTTCTAAAAAACAAAAAGTATTCGTTTCAGAGACATAATGTGCTGTTTTAACTCGGATATAACAATGGAGTGGAGGAATTAAATTACTTCCCGAAATGTTAGGTACCACGCAATAACACTTTGGTTTTACCAATAACATCATATCATATGTGTCTGCATACATTATTTTAACATGTCTGTACACTACTGAGGTACCCCGTTTTGTTTGTTCATACGCTGTGACGACACTGATTGATTTTGATTATATCATTTATAACTTCAAAACACTGAGAATATTAGATGCTATTTACTGATGAGATTGCAATTCAATGCTCAAACAACTTACGACCCTAGTTACACAGTTGAAATAAAAGTTTACAAGGAAGTGATTATCCTGGTTAAACACACCAAATTAAACTGTTCCACAATCGTTAAGTGGTGCATATGATAGGGAAAAATAAAGAAACAAATAAAAAGAATAAAATAAAAATTTAATAATAATTTAATAGTTTCTTACTTATACTCAGAGTATCCCCGGATGCCTGTGTAATGAATTTTTTTATAATTTTATTTACGCTTCCAAATTTGTCGTCTGCTTACCGAGCAGGAGAGGTAATTTGTCAATTAAGAAAAAGAACTTCAAATGCGCGAGGAATCAAGAGCGACAAAATGGCTGCCGATGACTGACGATGTCTTTTTTATAAATATCTTAAAAGAAAGTAATTGCGAGGCTTATTATGCATGCAAGCCTAACTTTTCACGATCATTTTCGTAAAGGAAAGGCATACCCGAGGGGCATCATGTTTCAATTAGCGGTAAATACATTTGTCGAGCTATTAGTAGGGTGTTGATTTAGAGATGATCTTTCTGAAATTTTATAACTTATTGATGACAACGCCGTATAATTATCTGACAAAGATATGCTATAGTTTGTGACTGTTTACAGGAAAGTATTTAATTAAAATCTTTAAGATGATTTCAAAGTAAATGATTTTATATATTTCAAAATAACATTATTTGACAACAAATGATTTAAAAAAAATATCATCATCACATCATCATCATCACCATCACCACCACCACCACCGCCATCATCATTTTTATTATTATATTTTGCATGTACGACGTATGTATACGTAAATAAAGTGATTAGTCCCCTCATTTGCATATTCTTTTTATATTTTTATCAAGAGGCTTTGTAACATTAAAGATAAGATATCTTTATTAAAGCTAATAACAACTGTTAAGATAAATCAGTATGCTGTCACATGTATTTTTCTTAATTGTTATAATATGATTTAATAAGAACAAAGAAAAAAAGCAAAGAAACAAACCAATAATTAAGATAAACAAACA
Source organism: Ruditapes philippinarum (assembly GCF_026571515.1). Lineage (NCBI taxonomy): Eukaryota > Metazoa > Mollusca > Bivalvia > Venerida > Veneridae > Ruditapes > Ruditapes philippinarum. The sequence continues at coordinate 74,995 of NW_026853492.1, forward strand.
AACATAAAAAACGATTGTGTCAGGGAATATGCAACTTTCAGCTTCATATAATGAACTATTGACTTATAAAGAAAAAGCAACTAGCAACAAGTGACACCTTTGATTTTCTTGAAGCATTGGATAACACGTTACATAGCTCCTGCAGAAAAGACATTCTAGTAAAACCTTAAGTGAAACTGTACGACCATTTTTCAATACAAGCGATATAAGGTATTAAAACATGGTCCATTCTTAATGTTCATGCATTCTTTCAAAACTCTGCGGTAAATGATCAGTAACAAAACTAATAAATGTCAAGACAGAATTAATGCATTTGGAAATTGACAGCTCATCAGTTTTGCTCCCGCACGTGACAATATTTGTACAGGAAATCTAAAATCTCTGTCCCTGGAAATTATGTTGATTCAATTACAAAAAAAGAAGTTGAAGACTCGGGAAAATTGCCATTATCGAATGCATAATGTCTATCAGAAGTACATGAAATAAATCTTTTCGCATATGGTTTGGTGTTGATTTTCAGACCGATAATGAAAGATTTGTTTACCAGTAGTTCGTCGATTGAATAAATACTGAAAAATGATGTGCTTTACAAATTGTACTCTCAGGTGTTTTTGAATGTCCTTACAGTTATACGGGAAGTTAGAGACCACGGCCCTGGAGTTTGCTTGCCTTGGTATAGACTACACGTGTATATTTAGAATAAAATGAAGTTGAATAATAGTAATAGCGAGGAGCTGGCCCGAAAGGCCTGCTCGCAAAGCGAGCTTTACGGTGACGCGAGTACCTGCTAGATAGTGATGGTTTTGAAAACTTTCATCGGAAGTACTGAATTGACACATCGCAACTTTTCGAATCACAAGATAACGACAAAAGCCGAGGAATTCTAATTGAAAACGAAGCGTAGACTGATGCCCAGCGCACCTTTGGAGGAACCATAACAGGACAGGGAACCAGAATAAAAGGAAACAGTGCATAAAATACCGAAAGGCACTTTTAAAACGGAAAATGTAAAATAAAATGAACGATTATTATATAATATCTCACGGTATGAGTAAATCGAGTTCGCTTTGATTCTTTGCCTTTTTCATAATAATAATAATTAAAGTATATAAAGAAGCCAATACCTATTATTGAAATATTCCTTTACCTTTTTTAAACGTTGCTTAATAATAAATGTTGGGGTATTTCTATAAAAGAACATACGGCTTGAGAATTAACCCTAAGAATTATCGCCGAGGTGTTCCTATTGGAAACGAAAGCGATGCAGGAAATACCAGAATGACTCATTAAAAACGATTAATGTAAAATAAAAAATGAACATTTTTTTTTAAATCACAGGCTTAGAATACTTATAAAGTATCTGCAGAGTGTTTCAAAGTGTATTAATACGGGGAAGTCAAAGAACGGGCCCGCAAAGCGGGCCCGGGCTTTGGCTTGCCCGGCTATAGACTACACGTGTGTATTTAAAAGAAAATCAAATAAAAAACAATTAAAAAATACATAGAATTCTATACCTATCAATGAAGTTTTCAGTGTCAATTCTAGTCGGTTGCCGCCATTTACAATGTAACTCAATGATAATAGGCAGGGTAATCCGATAACGGAACAAATCTCAACTTTTCGGATACATGATAATCGTCGAGTGTTCCGAATGAAAACGGAAGCGGTGTATAAAATACCGAATGGCACCTTTAAAACGGGGAAAAAATGAAAGGAATTTTTTAACGACTTCCCCGATCAAAGGCTTTGCCTAATTTCATATTATAATAATGCTATAAAGTTGCTGTCTGTAGATTGTAAAATTGCTGTTTACTGTGTGATTAAAATGATTAAAGAATATCTAGAATAAATGAAATATTTCACTTATTTCTACAATTTATTAAAAGCGGATGGGGCATGCGAACTAACTTAAATAGCTGCGGTATTTTGTCCAAGAATATCTAATTCTATTAACATAAAATATTCATGTATATGAAATTACATAGACATTTTATGTAACAATGTATTGAAGAAACGAATAATACGTGTAAGTCAAAGGCCGGGACCGCTACAAGTGTACATTTGAAAGGAAAATGAACAATAAATATTTTAACAAAAAACCCTATTATATGTAACAATGTATTGAAGAAACGAATAATACGTGTAAGTCAAAGGCCGGGACCGCTACAAGTGTATATTTAAAAGGAAAATGAACAATAAATAGTTTAACAAAAAACCCTATTAAAAGATATAGAATTCAATACATATCAGAGAATTTTTTAGTATGACTTCAAGTTCGTCGTCGCCATTTTTAATGTAACCAAATGATAAACTTCGGGGTATTCCGATAAGTGAACAATCGCAACTTTTCGGCTAGCAATAATCACCGAGGAGAACCGATTGAAAAAAGAAAGCAGTGCATAAAATACCGAAAAGACACTTTTAAAGCGGAAAATGTAAAATAAGATTATAACGGTATTTTTTAATCTGACTTTCCCGTTCTTTTTTATATTACAATTTATTAAATAAATATCTTTGTTATATGACGCTGGAAATAATGAAAGAAAGCAGAGAAAAACAATGCCTAAATTGACCTTTACATTAAGGTCTCGAGGTTCACACGTTTGGCGGCCAACCATCTGCTTTCTATGCAAATGGCTTTTATCGCTAATTGAATATTGATAACCCACAAGAAAAGGTTGACACCTTACAAAAGTTCTTTTGTATTTTTTAGCATGCTTGACTTATAATCTATATTTACCACGTGACAGATATAACTTATGATATAAGGATCCCAGAACAACACAAACTTCTTCACAAAAAGTTTTGAATGTTTTGCAATATCGATGTTAAATATAAAAAAAGACCAAGCATGCTTACTTTAAAGAGGTCAGAGTCTAAGTATGTAACAATAAAGTATGTTCAGTAAATATTTTTACGAAGGTTTTAAAATGAGAGCTTCTAAGCTACTCATCATCATCATCGTTGTCATCATCATCATCATCATCATCATCAACATCATCAGCAGCAGCAGCAGCAGCAGCAGCATCATCATTATCATCATCCTGACATCATAATCATCATCATTATCATCATCATCATTATCACCAAGCCATCATCATCATCATCATGGCATCATCAGTATGACATTATCATCATCATCATAACATCATCATCATCACTACCATCATAAATATCATCTTCATAATCATCATCATCATCATTATCATATCGTCATCGTTGTCTTCGTCATCATTGCTTTAGTACATTCGAATATAGACCCATGGATAATAAGTAAAGACAAAACAAATCATATCTACTGCCAATTTCTGTATAAATCACACTTTAATCCCTGATAAATTGGGACACGGAATAGTTTAGTTAATATTCATTGCATCGCCTGCAAAGGATTGTTTCATCATAAAACGATAGGTTGTTAGTGGAATAAGAAAATACGGAAACGTTGGACAAAAGTTTTAATTTGATAAAGATAGAAGAGATGACATATTATTACATGCAGTAACAAAGATATTTGACAGGTTATATGATTCTATATAAACGATTTTTATCACATATAACCCGAGCTATATAAGTGGGTTATACTTTATATACAACCTGTCAGAAATCTTCAATACAGCAAACTGCCTTTTTGTGAAAAAAATGACAATTCTTCATAAATTGACAGCATTCGTGTATATGAAACTTAATAGCACTGCAAAAAAAAATGCTTATTTATATTTTTCGAAATTCTGTCTACTGCCATTATCTGTTCATATTAAGACTTCATGTTTGCTTCACGCTGACTATTGTTGTCATCTTTAATATGCTATATAGAATGTTTATTAATGCCATAACATGCAAACTGTATGATAACGCAATATATACTAGTAACCCGATTCTACATTGCAAATCAAATTAATGTTCCCAATCACATTCCCTACCTGCCTAAACATGGCATAAGTCTAAAAACGCAACACAAATTAATCAATTAATATCATAAGAAAAAGGGTTAAACAATTAGTTTTGCGCAAAATACCTTTTCTCTGTTGACAAGTACGCACATTAATCCATGTTTGTTTTTGTTTGTACTAGTAAATAAACACATACTTTCTAGAAGCGCGACACACTTTAACTCTGTCACGATTCGCACGATCTAATTCAAGGTCAACAAATTTGAACCAATCAGATAAGACTGAAATAGACACGAATGTCAATACTCCTACAACTGTCTATAGTCTGTTTTAAGATTCATACCATTTTCACACCTGTATAAATCTACGACTTCACCGTTTGGAATAATTCTCGCATCAGCCCCCCCCCCCCACTCCCCTCATCAATGTACTTATTATAATAACTGAATATTTAAATTTACTGAAAATATCGCTTTATAATACTGTTTGCATACACCACATGTCATGTTTTTTTAAATTTGCATTTACTCTGTAATCTCATATGTCTTTTGATTTGAGATAATAAAGTATTGTTCTGTTCAAAAAAAAAAAAAAAAAAAATGGATAATCGAGAATTTTTAAAAAAAAATCATATAAACGTGACAATTATCCAATGAAAAGCGACGTTACAAACGTGTAGTATTTAAAAATCATTATAAACATAAATTGCATGAACATTGCAGTACAAACTTTATGAATCAAGATAACAACAGTCATTTAAACAACTAAAGCTTAAAATATTAAAGTTAATAAAATACAAGATAAACAAAATAATACCAGCAATATCCAAGCTAACGTATAGGTCAGTGTTTATTAGTAAGCATTTACAAAATCAAATTGACCAATAACGAATTAATTAAGTATTTGACATAATTTTAATAAAACTGTCGATTGTAGACTGATAAAATTTAGCCGATTTACTAAATTATTATTATTTAGTAAATGTGTTATGATTCATTTAAAATTCTGCAATTCTATTGGACAAAACATAATATAAAGCACCAACTACGTGTACGTGTTTCCATTGAAACAAAAACTGATTGTAACAAAATGGAATAATTCGAAATATGTGAAAAAAAAATCAAAATATTGTAGGAATCTACTGGATTGTGTTCGATTTATAGCGTTTTCACAGCATTATAGGTTGAAAAATATACCTTTTAAAGTCCCCCCTTTCACACAGAAAATTTAAAGGCACATTATGCCTCAGAGATTAATAAATATTTCCTTCTAAAAAGGGCAGATATGAGTTTTATAAAGTTTAGGTAATTATTTAAGAGCATGTTAGATGCATATCACCTGAAAAAGTAGTGCTGAATGAGAAATTGTTGGTCATAAAACTAGCAAAATGTTAACAAAGTACTAGTATGTTGACGTCAATATAAAAAACTAAATCACTATATAACTGTACGTATTGCCAAAAAGCAACAGGAGAAAGAAAAGATATCTTAAGTAATTGGCCAATGAGAAACTTTTTTTTGAAAATTTAAACGGGCGTCAAAAATAAAATATTTTGGAAAAAAAAATAGAATAAAAGCATTTCTGAGACATGAAAGAGCCTTTAAAACGAGAGCAATCTCCTAGTAATTCAAGCGTTTAATAAGAAATATCAAGCTTCAAAGTCGCGCATGTTAAATTAATTCTGAAAGATATCTAAAAGGTCAAAGGAAAGATGTTTGTTTTAAATCTACACCTTTTAGATAGATATGTATATATAAATAGCTTGTTGAAATAGAGGCATTAACAGTATCCTGTAAATCTAATTTTAAAATTACCCGTTTCCTGTTTACTTCTGTCTTATCTGTTGACTTGTAAAATTGTGTAAGTTGATTGTTATTTATTAGTATTCGGGTTATTTCTCTCCATCTGAAATATATACTCCCGCGAATCTAAATGACCCTTTAATTCAATAAAACAACATTATGTATGATGTAAATGAAGATAGACGCGGAGTAAAGTTGGAAAGAAGAAACTCATCTGTCAGATGCACTCCTACGCTCATGAACACATTATGTTAACCACCACGCAAGTTTTGTCAACAACCTCCCACAGAGTGCACGATATAGTAGTTAAAATTGTTATATATCTTTATTAGTGTGACTGTAACATGTATTATATATCTTTGTTTAAAATGTATAAACCTATATATCTGCCGCCTAAAGTTTACACAATTATTGTTTGAACTTGGAAATGGAATAAATCCCAAATGTCTGTATGAAATAAATATGCTTTTGTATTTTCTTAAAACAAATGGCGCGATGCACAAAATCATTGCTAAACGGTTAAAGCCCTATTTAAAATGAGGCCCGGTCACACAGCCCTCCACGGGCGTATCGCGGCCGAATAACGGCTAAAAATTTCTGCCCGTGAAGCAGACGCTGTTGGACGCTTTGAGGTCGCGATAAAGACGCGATACAGCCGTACATTTCCCGTCGTTACACGCGGTAAGAAATTCACACGCGGTTATGTAAAATTATGGGCTGCCAAAAAGTTTAGACCGCGGGTAATCGCGGGCGGTACACGTGGTACACACGCGGTAAAGATGCGGTACAGACGCGAAATTTTAGCGGGTAATCGCGGGTGGAGCACGGTCATAGCACGTTTGTTCCGCGCCTGTACCGCGTTGTTATCACGTGCATTAGCGTGTGTACCGCGTGTAAGCACGAACAAACGCCCTTCTCCGCGTAAACAGCGCGCCCCAATACCGGCCTAATCACGTTTAATTGCGTCTTGTACACGTCCCAAATACGATTGTCCACGGCCTAATCGCGTCCGTACAACGTCTGATTTTATAGGTATATAAAAAGCGCGATTTGCCGAGCATTCGATAAGGACGCGGAACAGTCGCCGGCGTCTGTTTCGCGGGCATACCATGGGTAAACCGCGGGTAAGCCAATTTTGCACATTTTCCACCACGGGCAACCGCGGGCAAAAACAATCGCGAAATGTTACCCGCGATACAGACGCGAAAGGCTGTGTGACCGGGCCTTTAGCATCGTTATATTTTGTTCCGTAACATTGTATCATGTTTATGTAAAATGTTCATGGGTGGAGCAAATCTAAAAACAATGCTACAAATCATTGAAGATAAATTCACAACCGCAATGTAAATAATTATTATAATAATTCTAAAAAATTATTAATACAATAAATAAAATAGGACAACGGCGCGTGCCCGCGTGCATATTTTCGTCTTCATATTTATCTGCTACACAGCTGCTATGCAAATATTAATTCTAACACATGTAACAAAATCAAAATAGCAAATACAATTTTTTTGAACTGTTGTTTAGATGCCACGGAATATTGTAATGTGAAATGGTCTGTATGAAAATGGAACATTCTAACTTTAAACGGAAAACGCTTCTTTTAATTAGTAACTAGTAACCAGTGTATTTGATTATTGTATCAAACACTTATAGTTCTATTTGTATCTTCAGGTGCATTTTATGCTTAAAAATAAAATGGGGTGCATATAGTCGTTGCTTCGTCCTTCCATTCTTCCGTCGATCTTTTCTTGTAACTTCATTAATCGACCGATTACTTTCAAATCTTAACCAGTCAGATTGCCCTTTGTGAAGCGAAGTCCGGCCAAGATCCGTATCTTCTGTCGATGTCCTTTAGCTCTCTTCACCACGTACACGTTCGGAAGAGTGAGAGAAAAAAATCACTGTCAACACCAGTCTATAAAGGACAAACATCTGCTGGAGTGTTAGGTATATTTAACAGTGTACAATATAAAAGAGGAATGTCCAATCATCCCTGTTTATTATGGCTCTTTTGGTCATTTTAGTGGTTAAACTGGTACATAAAAATCAAGGCAAATTATATAAATGGACAATTCTTTATTAAAATCATTGAAATATCAAAAGCAATTTTATTAACAGATCAAATATTTACATACACAATTCACATTTCTAAATTAACTTTTTATATATCTAACACTTCTTGGCCACAATTATTCTGCTACAACATAATGTTCGGGCACCGAACATTTTGTGAAATGAAAAATAAATGAATTACTTCATTGGCCAGACTAAATCATCAAATCAAAGTTTTAACTAAAAATGTTAGGGCACCGAACAATTTCCAAATTAAAACAAAGATTAACTGACAATAAACCGAAGCATTAAATACAAATTTTCATTCAAAATGTTAGGGCACCGAACAATTTCCAAATTAAAAAAAGATTTACTAAAGATGGACGCAAGTGTTTAGTCAATGTTTTAACTAACTAGGTATATTTGCTGATAATTGGAAACCAATGACCCGAGGGTAAATAGCGTCACCACAGAAAAAAAATCTACTTGTATATTCAGGCATGAATAATAGACGCCCCATTATGTTGAATTATCATATACAATTACGTCGATAAAAATGGCTCGTTACAGGCTGGAGATCAGAAAGTATTGCAACGGCCGTAAAGAAAGTGTGCGTACAAATTTATTATAAAGTAGCATGACATAGCTTGGTAAAGGTAGTCATTTACTAATTGTTTCCTTCTCATTTGTTGTGATTATAGAATATTTACCAAATTATCATTTCACGCGTTTAATGTTAATTCAACCATGAATTCTCTTTAACATCCATTATATCATTTACTATTATACTTTTATAATTGCTATTTTTTATTCAAAAATAAAAAGTTGATTATAAGTAACATTAAAAATAGCCGTTGAAAAAATCTTTTTTATTTTGTGCTAGGGCAAACAATTTATTATCTTTCTGGTCTATGTTGTGATAGTGTAAGGCCAAACAAATATTTATGTTTCTGCATTCTGATTTCATATTATTAGGCCAAAACAAATTGTTATGTCCCTGGTTTCTGACCGCCGAAACTCTCCCTAAATTGAGAAAAGTAAGTACATGAAGAAGGAAATTATCTCTACAACAAATACTCTGAATGGTAATTTTGTGTCAAGAGATCTTTAATTCCACTACTCCCTCCGCCTAAATAAATAAATAAACAGATAAATAAATAAATAAATAAATAAGGAAATGTTTTAAGTTTGAACACCCGAGGTTTCCCAAACTCATCTGTAATTTCTTGTTTCGATGCCATATGACTTATGGCGTTGGTGCGCCGTAAAACCAAACAAAATATTTTATGTCGCACCTGTCTAAGCACGGCAAAATGTTAAAAAAAAAATCATGCATTACTATTACTTCAAAATTTACACATTGCTAATGACATAGGATGTAATTATAAACAAATCTGACTGTTAACAATAATCATGTTTAAGAAGATGAGTGGAATTCCTCTCCAGTAGGGTAACATATTTGACAGAATCTTGCCAATCGATTCTGTTAAGACCAAAACTTTATTTCCTTGTGTTATTAATCGTTTCGGAAGAACATTCTTATTACACACTTGGGGAATGTTCTTTAACCCGAAAGTAATAACAAGTTAGAACAGGCAATCAATAGAAGCAGAAACATTACAGCTATTTAGCAATAGATAGAAAATTATTTTGACATGTATAACTTTATTTGGTTATATTTTAAACAAAGCAAGACCGCCATTTATCAAATTTATCAAATTGTTGCCTTTAATGGCTTACAATGTTTCTTATGTAATATATTTGTCAGAAATGCTTATATCCTTTTTTTTTCTTTTTTCCGTGCTATATTATAGTTTCAAAACCAGTAATTCATTGACCAATTTCATGAACCATATTCTGTTCCTGTTGATTTTTTGATAATAAATGAATTTAAAATTATTTCGTATTTTGTATCGAAGTCGAAATAATACAATGTACCTTGTTTTTTTTTGCTATTTTCCTCAGGTGATTAGCATCTAATATACTCAAAAATTATAATGTTAACGTTAAGGTCATATTTTCCCGATCTAAAGAACGAAATATTATTCCTTTCTTTGGCATAATGTGCTTTTAACCCGGACATAGAAACGGAGCGCGAGATTTAAAAAAAAATATTTTAGGCTTATCAATCGACTATCACGTATCACCAATTACATCATAGGTGTCTGCATACCTTATGTTAACATGTCTGTACACTTCCGAGGTAGCCCGTTTTGTCTGATCATACGCTGTGACGACACTGATTGATTTTGATTCTATCATTTATAACTTCAAAACACCGAGGATATTAGACGTTATTTACTGATGAGATTGCAATTCAATGCTCTAACAATTAACGACCCTAGGCACACAGTTGAAATAAAAGTTAACAAGGAATTTATTATCCTGGTTTAACACACCGAATTAAATTGATCCGCATTCATGACACGGAAAAAAAACAAAGAAACAAATAAAAAGAATAATGATAATAAAAAATCTTTGATAATAATTTTTAATACTCAGAGTGTCCCCGGTTGTCTGTGTAATTATGTTAATCATTTTACTAACGCTTTCAAATTTGTCGTCTGCTTATCGAACAGGAGCGGTTATTTGTCAGTTTAAAACACAAACTTCAAATGTGCAAGGAAGCAAGAGCGACAATATTCTGTCGATGATTAACGATGTCTTTTCTACTTACTTATCAGAAAGTAACTGCAAGGCTAATTATGCATGCATGCTTAACTTTACACGATCATTTTCGTAAAGGAAAGGCATACCCGAGGGGCATCATATTTCAATTAGCGGTAAATACATTTGTCGAGCTATTAGAAGGGTGTTGATTTAGAGATGATCTTTCTGAAATGTAATACTTCTTGATGACAATGCCGTATAATTTTCTGTCAAAGTTGCTTTGTATTTTGTGACTGTTTACAGGAAAGTTATTAAAGTATTTTATTAAAATCTTAAAGTTGATTTCAAAGTAAATGATTTAATATATTTCAACATATTTGAAAACAAATAATTAAAAAAAAGTCGTTTCATCATCATCATTATTATTATCATCATCATCAACACCACCTGCACCAACACCACTATCGTTATCATCATCATCATCATCATCATCATCATCATCATCATCATTATTATTATTATTATTATTATTATTATTATTATTATTATTATTAGATTATTATTATTGTTATATTTTACATGTATGACGTATGTATATGTAATTAATACCTATGTTACTATATATAGTAACAAAATCTAGGGAATTGCAGGGCCATAATGGCAAGATCTAGGTCATTATGCAATTTTGGCCGCCTTGCTACTCGGCATTATTTTTCCATAATGGGCGAGTGAATGAGCGCACGTGCAGAATGACCTGATCAACTCTCAGTGACTTTCAAGATGGCTGCTGACGTTGAATGAACTGAATGACTTGCACACAAAATATTTTAAAACTTAAAAGGCATTTTTAATCACAATCAGCAAAGCTTAACATTAAAGATTTATAAACGCAAGACAATACATGACCCTCAGAAATTCTAAAACTGATTTAAGAAAGAGGAAAGAGATCTGATCGGTGGCATTCAGACCTTGAAATCAGTCTCAAAAACCGTTCAAGATTAAAGGCACAAAACTACAAAAATTACTGGCACTTGATCTAAATGTAATTCTCACAAAAATGTAAAGAGAAGGATACTGTATTTATCGATAAAACCAACAATAAAACAACATTTCCTGATATGTATATTGTGTTGCCATGTTTTCCAAGTTAATCGGATGGTTCAACTGTACTCTACATGACAGGTATTTGTTTACATTGACAACTGTTCGTTTCTTAGAAAGGGCGACAACCAAGATTAGCGGCGATGTTTAAACGCCGTATTTCGGACAAAGATATTAAAGACGTTAAAATTCTGGAAACAAAGTGATCCCTCGGAAGCATTAATCACAACAAAATAACATAAGAATTGCAGACTCGGTTTGATTGAGTCTGTACATGAGGGATAATGAATAAGTGCAACATCCCTCACGCCCCCTAGCACCGGCTTGAGCGGTACTCAATTCTCAACACTTTATAGTGTTGGCATCAATGATCCCGAAGGACCAGAAAATATAACAACACTGAAGTGAAGTACGGGGCAACTTTTTACGGCTGCCACACGGCACTTAACACCTGCTGTTGTGAAGTACAAAATTCTGGAAACAAAGTGATCCCTCGGAAGCATTAATCACAACAAAATAACATAAGAATTGCAGACTCGGTTTGATTGAGTCTGTACATGAGGGATAATGAATAAGTGCAACATCCCTCACGCTCCTTAATACTTGGTTGCTGCTCGCCATTATGCGATAATGGCCCTCGAGTTCATAATGGCCTTCGGGCCTGCGGCCATCAGGCCATTATGCACATCTTTGTGCCATTCTCGCATAATGGTGAGCAGCAACCAAGTATTAACCTCTAAATAAAGTGATCGGTCCCCTCATAGTTTTTATATATATTTATCAAGCGGCTGTGATTCGCATGCAGGCCTTTCCCCAGGAATTTTGCAAGGCACAGGGGCAAGTTTTCGCTAAAATAGGGGTGGGTGTGGGAGGAGGTAGGCATGCCATGGTTTATGATATAAGTTATTTCAGTTAAGTAAATATTACCTGTAATACTTCCGATACATTTTATAAATTTTAATCCGCGCCGTGCGCTCTTGAAAATTAAATATAATGTTATACATGTAGTATATACATGTAGTTAATTCTTACTGCAAACAAACAAATATTCCGCGTTTATCATTTATTGCTGTAACAATAAAAATAATATTTTTTATCAGAGCTAATAACAACTGTTAAAATAAATCAGTAGGCTGTCAGATGTATTTTTCTTCAATGTTACAATATGATTTAATAGAACAAGAAACAAACAAATAATTAAATGAACTTTGTCTTTATAAAGTAAAAAAACAAACTTGCAATATGCTTAGTCAACAAGTGACACCTTTGATTTCCTTAAAGCTTTGAATCACACATAGCTCCTGCAGAAAAGATATTCTAGTAAAACCTAAAGTTAAACTGTAGGAAAACATTTTTTAAAGCAAGTGATATTAGGTATAAAAAATATGGTCCATTCTTAATGTTCATGCATTCTTTCAAAACTCTGCTGTAAATGATCAGTCACAAAACAAATAAATGTCAAGACAGAATTAATGCATTTGGAAATTGGATAACGCAGCTCATCAGTTTTGCTCCCGCACGTGACAATATTTGTACAGGAAATCTAAAATCTCTGTCCCTGGAAATTATGTTGATTCAATTACAAAAAGAAGATGAAGACTCTGAGAGTTCCCATTATCGAATGCATAATGTTTATCAGAAGTACATGAAATAAATCTTTTTCACATGATTTGGTTAGTTTTGATTTTCAGAGCGATAATGGGAGTTTTGTTTACCAGTAGTTCATCAATTGAATAAATCGGTGATCAGCCACAACTAAAAAAATATGTACGAGTACTTTATAAATTGTACCGTCAGGTGGTTTTGTATGTCTACAGTTAAACGGAGGAGTTAAAGGGATTCGCGAGCCCGGGATTATGCTTGCCCGGCTATAGACAACATGTGTTTATCTAAATTCAAATGTTAAAAAAACAAACAATAAACAATTGAAAATATATAGAATTATACGGGGAAGTCAAAGACCGGGCCCGCGAAGCGGGTCCGGGCTTTGGCTAGCCCGGCTATAGACTACACGTGTATATTTAAAAGAAAATGAAATAAAAAACAATTAAAAAATATATAGAATTCTATACTTATCAATGAAATTTTCAGTGTCAGTTCTAGTCGGGGGCCGCCATTTACAATGTAACGCAATGATAATAGGCGGGGTATTCCGATAACGGAACAAATCTCAACTTTTCGGATAAATGATAATCGTCGAGTGTTCCGAGTGAAAACGGAAGCGGTGCATATAATACCGAATTATACTTTTAAAACGGAAAGAATGAAAGGAATTTTTAACAAATTCCCCGTTCATAGGCTTTGTATCATCTCTAGTTGGGCGCCGCCATTTTTATGTATCTCAGTGATTATCGCCGGAGTATTGCGATAACAGCAGATCAATCGCAACTTTTCGGCTTAAAGATAATCGCCGTTGTATTCCGATTAAAAAAAAACATAAGCGGTGCATGAAATACCGAAATTACACTTTTAAAACGGTTAATGTAAAGAAATAAATGAACGAAATTATTCTATGGGCTTTGGCTTTCCCGGCTATAGACTACACGTGTATATTTAAAAGAAAATTAAATAAAAAAAGAATTAAAAAATATACAGAATTCTTTACCTACCAATGAAATTTTCAGTGCCAGTTCAAGTCGGGCGCCGCCATTTACAATGTAACTCAAGGATAATAGGCGGGGTATTCCGATAGCGGAACAAATCTCAACTTTTCGGATAAATAATAAACGCCGAGTGTTCCGAGTGAAAACGGAAGCGGTGCATGTAATACCGAATGACACCTTTAAAACGGAAAGAATGAAAGGAATTTTTAACGACTTCCCCGTTCATAGGCTTTGCCTTTTTCATATTAGCGAGCTTCAGGCCTGCTCGCAAAGCGAGCTTTACGGTAACGCGAGTACCTGCTAAGTGATGGTTTTGAATACTTTCGTCCGAAGTACCGAATTGGACACATCGCAACTTTTCGAATTTAAAGATAACGATAAAAACTGAGGAATTCTGACTGAAAACGGATGTGTAGACTGGTCACCCGCGCACGTCTATGGGAACCATAATTGGACAGGGAACCAGAACAACGGAAGCTGTGTATAAAATAACGAATGACAGTTTTAAAACGGAAAATGTAAAATGAAAATTGAAGGCGCCATTTTGTTTGAAAAATCTATTAAATAAAAACATTTTTTTGTCGAATTTTGTTGTGAAAACTATCTAGAATGAAAGAAAATGGTCTAACTAAGAAAATGAATCGAACACCAATATCTTTAATTCAGTCGTTAACGCTGTACAGACGTTTAAAGTATTGTTTACGTGACGTCACAATGTAGCGCCAAACAGCACGTGCAAAACAATCAAATCAAGTACGCTATTTTAATGTCGCAAACGTTTTAAATTTAACATTTATTCACTTTTAATAGCGAGCTCGACGAGCCTGCCCGAAGGGCCTGCTCGCAAATTGAGCTTTACGGTAACGCGAGTACCTGCTAAGTGATGGTTTTGAAAACTTTCGTCCGAAGTACCGAATTGGACGCATCGCAACTTTTCGAATTTAAAGATATCGATAAAAACTGAGGAATTCTGACTGAAAACGGATGTGTAGACTGGTCACCCGCGCACGTCTATGGGAACCATAATTGGACAGGGAACCAGAATAACGGAAGCTGTGTATAAAATATCGAATGACAGTTTTTAAAACGGAAAATGTAAAATGAAAATTGAAGGCGCCATTTTGTTTGAAAAATCTGATAAATTAAAACAATATTTTGTCGAATTTTGTTGTGAAAACTATCAAGAATGAAAGAAAATGGTCTAACTAAGAAAATAAATCCGAACACCAATATCTTTTATTCAGTCGTTAACGCTGTACAGACGTTTAAAGTATTGTTTACGTGACGTCACAATGTAGCGCCAAACAGCACGTGCAAAACAATCAAATCAAGTACGCTATTCTAATACGGGGAAGTCAAAGACCGGGCCCGCGAAGCGGGTCCGGGCTTTGGCTTGCCCGGCTATAGACTACACGTGTATATTGAAAAAGAAAAATCACATAAAAAAACAATTAAAAAATATATAAAATTCTATACCTATCAAAGAAATTTTCAGTGTCAGTTCTAGTCGGGCGCCGCCATTTACAATGTAACTCAATGATAAATGGCGGGGTATTCCGATAACGGAACAAATCTCCACTTTTCGGATAAAGATAATCGCCGAGTGTTCCGAATGAAAACGGAAACGGTACATGTAATACCGAATGACACCTTTAAAACGGAAAAAATGAAAGGAATTTTTAACGACTTCCCCGTCCATAGGCTTTGCCTAATTTCATATTATCGCAAACGTTTTAAGTTTTACATTTATTTCACTTTTTACAAGCTTTATTTCGCTTGAAAAATTATAGTGAAATAAAATAAACAAACAAAGTTTTATCAACGTTTTCAAAACTCGTTATTCATTTAACGACAGGGGCGGCGCCATATGTAACACAGTACGTGTGACGTCACACGCACTCGTCACTGCATTTGAAATAAAAAATGAGCGATTATTTCATACTTTTTCACGTTAAAAGTACATCGAGCTCGCTTTGAGGCTTTGCCTTTTTCATATTAGGCTTTACCAACTTTCATAGTATCTGCAAAATAATACGGGGAAGTCAAAGACCGGGCCTGCGAAGCTTTGGCTTTCCCGGCTATAGACTACACGTGTATATTTAAAAGAAAATCAAATAAAAAACAATTAAAGAATATATAGTATTAGATACCTTTCAATGAAATTTTTTGTATCAGTTCTAGTCGGGCTCCGCCATTTTCAATGTAAATCAATGATAAAAGGCGGGGTATTCCGATAACGGAACAAATCTCAACTTTTCGGATAAATAATAAACGTCGAGTGTTCCGAGTGAAAACGGAAGCGGTGCATGTAATACCGAATGACAATTTTTAAACAGAAAGAATGAAAGAAATTTTTAACGACTTCCCCGTTCATAGGCTTTGCCTAATTTCATAATATGAAAAAGGCAAAGCCTCAAAGCGAGCTCGATGTACTTTTAACGTGAAATAGTATGAAATAATCGCTCAATTTTATTTTAGATTTTCCGTTTTAAAATTGTCATTCGGTATTTTATGCACTGCTTCCGTTTATTCTGGTTCCCTCCTATTAAATGAATAAAATTAAGTTTTGTGCTACGTGAATTACCTTAATTTACAGGAAGAAAGAAGGAATCGGCTCGAATGCAGTGACGAGTGCTTGTGACGTCACACGTACTGTGCTAAATATGGCTCCGCCCCTTTATATTTTCTGTTGTTGTTGTTGTGGTTTTTGGAAAAAGATATCAATTCTGAGTGCATTGTTGTAGAATAATGCACGGTTTGAGTTCAAATGCGTAGTATCAAATGCGTAATAATATAATCACGAAGGCCCATATAGGCCTGAGTGATTAATTACAAAGCATTTGAACGAAAAACGTGCATCATTATGCATATCTATTTCGATTCTAACACGTCAAGAAAAAATATAATTATTATTATAATGTTGGACTTTATGTTTGGATGGTTAAATTTGTTTTCGCCTCAGAGTTTCCAATAGAAACGTTCTTTAAAGGCTGTTCCGGTGGTATGAAAAATACAGGCTGTTCCAGTGGTATGAAAAAAAACTGTCGTTAAATCTTACGTGTGTCTAGACGAAATTTGAAAACGTTGATCAAACTTTGTTTGTTTATTTTATTTCACTCTATTATTTTTCAAGCGAAATAAAGATTATTAAAAGTGAATAAATGTTAAACTTAACACGTTTGCGACATTAAAATAGCGTACTTGATTTGATTGTTTTGCACGTGCTGTTTGGCGCTACATTGTGACGTCACGTAAACAATACTTTAAACGTCTTAATATCAATATTATCATTAGTAATATTATCAGTGTTTATTTTAGACAAAATTTCATTAAATTGCGGTAGCTTAGCGATAACATCATTTCTAAATGCAGATTTATGCGCAGAATTCCACTTATAGTGTACCGTTGTTTCAAAATTGATATCACAGTTTTGCTCGGTTTGATTACTGTTTACTTTTAGTGAGAACGTTATCGGCGCGTGATCGCTATACAGATTAAAAGGTAAGACAGTGAACGAATCAATCAGTGGAAAATCTCGTGCAGATAGAACGAGATAGTCAATAGTAGTGCACGTATTTCTATTATAGTATGTAAACTCGCCAATATTATAATCGTTACCGATTCTACCGTTAGCAATACGTAATGAGGTTGCTTTGCAAAATTCGAGCATTTGTGTACCGCGCGAGTTACATATTTTATCGGAAGAGGCCCGTCCCAACGAAACATCTGGGGTATAATTGTCATAATCTAGGCCATTAACGCATGAATCAAAGGAAATGTAATCGAGTTTATTTCCTACCCTACAGTTCCAATCACCTATTAACATGACCTTACCAAAATCTTCGAAGTAAGCAACATCATTTAACAAAATATCAAACAAATTGTCCTGATAAACTTGAGTAATAGGTGACTCTTCCGGCCATAAGTATAAAGCACATAAATAAACATCATCATTTAAATAAAAATAACTTTTATCCAACTTTAACCATAAAATAGTGTCAAAATTATTTTTAACAATTTTTACTCCATCTTTAATCAAGTCACTTATATAGATTACAATACCACCGCTATCTCTTTTGGCTCTCTTGTTTCGAAATTTTCTATAATAGTTAACGCAAGAATACCCATCAATATTTATAATAGAGTCACTACAAGTCCAAGTTTCAGATAAACAAATAATGTCATGGTTATTTATCAAGTTCAACAGAATATAGCATTGCCTAAATTGACCTTTACA